>NC_069507.1:93578471-93680971 GCF_027579735.1 Bombina bombina
TCATTCTCTTGATATCCCTTGCTGAAAAGCATATCTAGATAGGCTCAGTAGCTGCTGATTGGTGGTTACACATAGATGACTCGTGTGATTGGCTCACCCATGTGCATTGCTATTTCTTCACCAAAGGATATCTAAAGAATAAAGCAAATTAGATAATAGAAGTAAAATGGAATGTTGTTTAAAATTGTAGTCTCTAGCTGAATCATGAAAGAAAAATGTTGGGTTTCATGTCCATTTAAATTAACATAATTATATTTTAAAGATAAAAAAATATGTCCTTGCTAATTTTATACACAGTACACATACCCATGGTGTTCTCAGTATTATCTTACTCACAGACAGATCAGCTTTCTGCTAGAAATTTTAGAGCATGTCTCCCAATCATCATGTAAATTGTTGGACAATCTGGAATTTGGAGATAAGTTCTACTGTAATGATTTTCTCAGTTTAAATTCTATATTCCATAGACCATTGTAAATATATTAACCCCACCCAAAGCATCCAGGCTGCCCCCCAGAAATCGTAATTACCCTAAACTGAACATACTCTGCCCTGAGATATAATATTTTCAAGATTTAATAGTAAAAGTTATGTTAAACTGATATGAAACCCAATTTTTTTCATGATTCAGATAGAGCCACTTTCTAATTTACTCATATTATCAAATTTTCTTTGTTTTCTTGGTATGCTTTGTTGAATAAGCAGCAATGCACTACAGGTTGCTAACTGAACACATGGGTAAACCAATAACAATCGGTTTATATAGCCACCAATCAGCAGCTAGAACCTAGGTTCTTTGCTGCTCCTGAGCTTTCCTAGATAAACCTTTCAGAAAAGGATAACAAGAGAAGTAAATTGGAAAGTTGTTTAAAATTGTATTCTCTATCTGAATCATGAAAGAAAAAATGTGGGTTTCATGTCCCTTTAAGCTCAGAGCTAACAAAAATAATATAGTTACAACTTTGAGTCTGGTGTAATTAACTGGAAAAAAATAGTTGTGGTCTTTATATGTAAATGTAACACTGAGGGCTAGATTACAAGTGGAGCGCTAATTTATTGCACGCCCGCAAATAGACATATTCCCCCTTTTGTGGACATGCGATAAATAACCAGTAATTACAAGTGTTTTCAGTAGCAATTAGCACTCACAAAAGTGGCGGAAGCGAGGTGTTACAGTACACCCCTCACATTTTGTGAATATTTTATTATATCTTTTCATGTGACAAAACTGAAGAAATTACACTTTGCTACAATGTAAAGTAGTGAGTGTACAGTCTGTATAACAGTGTAAATTTGCTGTCCCCTCAAAATAACTCAACACACAGCCATTAATGTCTAACAAACAAAAGTGTCACAACAAAAGTGAGTACACCCCTAAGTGGAAATGTCCAAATTGGGCCCAAAGTGTCAATATTTTGTGTGGTCACCATTATTTTCCAGCATTGCCTTAACCCTCTTGGGCATGGAGTTCCCCAGATCTTCACAGGTTGCCACAGGAGTCCTCTTCCACTCCTCCATGACAACATCACGGAGCTGGTGGATGTTAGAGACCTTGCGCTCCCCCAGCTTCCGTTTGAGGATGCTCCACAGATGGTAAATAGGGTTTAGGTCTGGAGACATGCTTGGCCAGTCCATTACCTTTACCCTCAGCTTCTTTAGCAAGGCAGTGGTGGTCTTGGAGGTGTGTTTGGGGTCGTTATGTTGGAATACCGACCTGCGGCCCAGTCTCCGAAAGGAGGGGATCATGCTCTGCTTTAGTATGTCACAGTACATGTTGGAATTTATGGTTCCCTCAATGAACTGTAGCTCCCCAGTTCCGGCAGCACTCATGCAGGCCCAGACAAACTTTTTGCAGGCTTTCTTGTGTATCATCTTTAGAAGAGGCTTCCTTCTGGGATGACAGCCATGCAGACCAATTTGATGTAGTGTGCGGCGTATGGTCTGATCACTGACAGGCTGACCCATCACCCCTTCAACCTCTGCAGCAATGCTGGCAGCACTCATACGTCTATTTCCCAAAGACAACCTCTGGATAGGACGATGAGCACGTGCACTCAACTTCTTTGGTTGACCATGGCGAGGCCTGCTCTGAGTGGAACCTTTCCTGTGAAACCGCTGTATGGTCTTGCCCACCTTGCTGCAGCTCAGTTTCAGGGTCTTGGCAGTCTTCTTATAGCCTAGGCCATCTTTATGTAGAGCAACAATTCTTTTTTTTTCAGATCCTCAGAGTTCTTTGCCATGAGGTGCCATGTTGAACTTCCAGTGACCAGTATGAGAGAGTGTGAGAGCGATGGCACCAAATGTAACACACCTGCTCCCCATTCACACCTGAGACCTTGTAACACTAACGAGTCACATGACACTGGGGAGGAAAAATGGCTAATTGGGCCCAATTTAGACATTTCCACTTAGGGGTGTACTCACTTTTGTTGCCAACAGTTTAGACATTAATTGCTGTTATTTTGAGGGGACAGCAAATGTACACTGTTATACAGGCTGTACACTCACTACTTTGCATTGTAGCAAAGTGTCCTTTCTTCAGTGTTGTCACATGAAACGATATAATAAAATATTTACAAAAATGTGAGGGGTGTACTCACTTTTGTGGGATACTGAATATGCTTATGTACATATATATTTATGTGTTAATATATTCATATACATATATATTTATATTTGCTGTCCATCGCTGCGTGACTTTCCTGCGCTAGTTCTCATGCCGTGTCTATCTGCATGAGAATGTGTCTCCTATTGGAGCCTATGGAATGGCGCTCTTGTGAGCGCAATGCTTCTGTGCAATTGTTCGCATTGCATCTCACTTGGAAGCGATATTTTGCACTCAACTTGTAATCTGACCCTAAGTTAGATTTATTTTATTTCTTCTCTATTTTAAAATGTATCTGACAGACCTTAAAGGAACATAAAAGTCAAAATGAAAGTTTCAGGATTCAGATAGCTGTAATTTTAAGAGACTATTCAATTTACTTCTAATATGAAATTGACTTTGTTCCCTTGGTATCCCTTGTTGAGAAGCATACCTAGGTAGGCTCAGGTGCGGCAGGTGATTGGTGGCTACACACATATACATTTTCATACTGACTCGCCATATGTGTTAAGCTAGTTACCAGTAGTGCATTGCTGCTGTGGATCTGACTTTAACTATGTGTTTAACCCTTTTACAGAGATAAACACATAATTATATGCAACAGTGCTATAATAACATACTGTAACACATTAAAGCATTTTCTTTTTATGCTGTTATGCCCCTTTAACAGATGACTAATGTTCATAAATGATTAAAAATTGGAATCTGAAACTTAGACTTGGAATGAGTTGTGAATAAGGTTGCCACCCAGCCGGCATTTTACCAACATGGCCAGTATTGTTAAAGGGACGGTAAAGGCAAAATTAAAGTTAATTGGATTGGATAGAGCATGAATTTTTAAACAACTTTTCAGTTTACTTATATTATCAATTTTGTTTAGTTTTCTTAAAATCTTTTGTTAAAGAGTAATTCTAGGTGAGCTCAGCAGTGTGCACGTGTCTTTAGCCAACTAGCAGCAGTGTATGCAACAATGTTTATAACAATGTTATACATAGTATAAAACAGGTTTACTCTTCAACAAAGGATACCAGAAGAAAAAAACATCTTTTATAATGAAAGCAAATTGTTGTGTAAAATTGCATGCTCTGTCTGAATCACAAACGTTCTAAATTTGACTTTATTGTCCCTTTAAGGATCAGCTCAAAGTTAAAAATAAAGATAAACAAATAAATACAGATGCTATAACGGTAAGACTTATTTTATCTGTGCTGGAATCATAATATAAACCAATGATCATTTAAAAGGACATTAAACACTTTGAGATGGTGATATAAAATGATAAATCATTTAAAAAACTCTGCCATATACGTTCATTATTTATTTTGTCCCCCTCTTCCTGTAATTCCATTCTGAAATTGTGGGTTAGAAATGAAAATGCAGAAAACCGTTTAATTCTACACAGCTATTGGCTGCACACTCTAGTGACCTATTTATAACTGTCTCTAACTGGCCACAGCAGAGAAGGAATATGGCAGCTCCCATTGTTATATAGACACTAAACGGTCGATTTATCAAAGGCTTCGCAAACCTTTCGACCCCCTACGACTGCAGGTTCTCACAAGAGAACCTGCAGTCCATATTTAACAAGCATCTGTCATCCGGTGGCGAATTTCAATCTCTAAGGTGGCGAATTTTAATTTCCCCAGTCTCGTCGGGCCGAGGAGAATGACAGCTCCTGCCCGAGTGTGATTGGCTGTGCGCGGGTAGGGGGCGGATTGCACGTGAGCACAAAATAGCGCTCGTGTGCAATGCAGAATTCCGCCAGCGGAATTCAGCCCGCCAGAGGCAAGCTGCGGCAGACAGAGGCACGTATGTATGCCCCTGTCCGCCGCAGATTGACACTAAAGCTTACACTTATTTTGTCAAAATTTAAACAGCTATTGAAACTTTAAAAATTTTTTTTTGTTATTCTCAGACTTTTCTTTGAATGTATCATTCTATCTAGCATTTATTTAGGGCCAGATTACCAGTGCTCATTAACAGTTACATGCAAGCGATAAGGGGTTTATCGCGGCTGTTTAGGCGGGTCGGGTTTTCCGCTCGTATTACAAGTTTAAAGTAAATGTGATTGTTTGAAAGCAATTAAAGTTAACGCGGGTCAGGTTAGCGCAACCTCAGAGCTCTGGTTAACTATTTTGTGAAAAAGTATCACAAAACACATTAAAAAAAACACATTAAAAAATACATTACAAAGTACAGTTACACTCATAACACCACCATCTAATAAAAAATATTGCACAAAAAAGTTGTAAGGGCTCAAAGATGTTATATTATGTATTTTCTGTAAATATTTCACATTCCAATGTTCTGCAAATATATATATATATATACACAAACAGCCAAAATAAAAAGCACTCACCGGGTCTTGATTCAAATATACCTGTTTAATATATGTGATGTTTCGGGGTTACCCCCATCCTCAGACAATCATTAAAGCATAATTGTCTGAGGACGGGTGTAACCCCGAAACGTCACATATAATAAACAGGTGTATTTAAATCAAGACCCGGTGAGTGCTTTTTATTTTGGCTGTATGGATTTAATTTTGAAACGCACCCCGGGCAGGATATACAAAGGATGTTCCTGTGAGTGCTATACCACCACCAAAAATTATATATATATATATATATATATATATATATATATATATATATATATATATATATATATATATATATTAGGGAGTTCGGTTTTTCCCCCACTTTTTTTGCTCCATTGACTTCTTTGGGGGAATATGTTATTGTGCACGCTTTTTACAAGGGTTGGGCTAGCGCACAAGCAAAAAGTTTACTTTTAACTCATAATGCGAGCGCAACCCTATGCACGCAAAAAGCTTACTTCTAGTGCAGTTAATCTAGCCCTTATTGTTTACTGTCCATTTAAAAACAGTCCTAGCAGCTTTATTTCCTTATATATGCTATATAATTATTTATGCAAATTTATGCCAATTAACATTTTATTTCCAGAAAAGGTGGCTACTCTAATTGTAAGCAGGGGCATATTTTGACTTAGGACCAACTAGGCTTAGGCTTGTGCCTAAGGTGGCAATATTTAGGGGAGGTAGCATATGTTAAGGGGTCATTTTGACAGCACCTAGCATGACATTTGGAAACAAAATAAAAATACTGAGCTTGAAAAACTAAACAAAAAAAATTCTACAAGCCAAATGACCTGTATTTAATTACCATGTATTTTGTTTCTGCTAAAATTGCTTTCATAAATATATTTCAACCAAGCTTGCCAAATTTTAATGGTGAAGCCGTACACTGAATTTTTATTGGACAGGAGAATAAAATAGCTCTGTTGCATTCTGTTCAGACCTACAGGAATATGAATCACACCCAATTAATACCTTGTGCAATTGGAAGACACATTTAACATGGATAAAAATATTAATTTAAATTGCAGCTATTTAAATTTGTTTTCTTACGTAACCTACTATAAAAACATAGAAAATACAAAGTCTAGAGTGTACAATACTATAATTACTTTGAGTAATTAATTGAACTTAATATAATGAGAGTTTTATTCACTTGGACTTAGTATTTCTTATTTTATAATAGTGTATATGGGAAAACAAATTGAAATGTCCGCAATTTAAATTAATGTTTTTTTTTGCTCAGCTAGATATTAATTACAAGGCATAAAATGAATACAGTTCTATGTTATTTAATTTCAGTTGTGCGTTTTAATACAGAAATGCAGAGATCCCTCTAAGCGATCTACAGAGCTTTTAATATAATTTTTACCTTTTTAGAGCTCTATAAGGTAAAACTCAGAAGTAGAAAATCGCACATTAACAGCTCATTTTAAAAGCAAGATTTCATAAATTTTTACTTAACCTATATGGCTTATTTATTAAGGTTTTTATAAGCAGTGATTCAGTAGATTTAGTATCAGTTCAAAGTTGTAGTGTTTTTACACCATGACAGATTTTTCTTTTCACACACAACACATTTTAAGAATAACCTTTTCAGTTCATTGTGTTTTAGAAAAATCAATTCATGCAATAGCTCTTTGGTATTTTTTTTTGTGTTAATTTTCATTTTTGGACCCATACCTCTAAATTGTTTATGCTTTCTGTAAGGAACAATGATAATGGACACATTTTAAAAATGAGTTTCCAATGGCAACTAAATCTTTTTTTTCTTATTCATAGCTTTTCAATACAGTGAACAGACAATTAAAAAGAAAAATAATAATGATCTTTGTATAGTGATTACATGTTTTAAAAATCTCTATGGACTATAATTCTGTACACCACATGAAATATACATATTTTATTATAGTGAAATATAGTAATTTTCTTATATAACTTTTCAGCTAAATTAAAACAACTTAATTTGGCAATTGGGAACATACTGTATGTTTTTAAAAAGTTATATTATTTACCCATATGCTGAGGGTGTAGTTACAGTATATTTACAAATAATGACAGAAAAGAAGTGCTCAATCAGGAACATACAATGGCTCACTAGCTTGTTCTTTGGAGGGTCACTACCTGGGAGCAGCCTCTTTTAGCCCAATTGTGCTTTTTACAGAATAGAACTTTCTCAAATTATACCAGTCTGATCCCACATAAAACAGATGGTCCAGCCCAAAAATACCACGTAGTCTTCCTTTGAACAAGAAATGTGGCAATCACTAATGATCATTTTGGCCTTTTATGGGGCTCATCAGGGAGGTGCAGCCATATCCCCTTAGGGGTGTGATTATGACAGAAGCATGACTAAGCACACTATCCAAATATATTTAAAATTTACTTTGAAAAATTAGAAGCAGATCCTCTGTGTATTGATTGCTGCTGGGAATTAAATTTGCATTTGCCACTAGACATTCGTTCTGTGTATGAGGCATGTGGTTGGTATAGTGAAATGGAAAAAGAGTCGGTCCTTGATCAGGATAGCTCCTTAATTTAGATTCCATAACACAAAATAGTGAAATATGTAAACATTCTGGATTTAATATTTGCATGTCAGGAAACATTTGAAATACTCTTATTTGAAATATTTTTTATTTTATTTTTGATTTGAAAAATTAAACAGCTCTTATTTGATATACAGGTATGGGGAATGATTACTAAAATACACATTCTATTTTCTAAATTCGTCCACACTAAATAGAGATTTATCTAAAATAAATCTGAGTTGATCACAATCAGTCAAAAAAAACTTGATTTTTTTCAGAAAACCCCCATGTCTATGGGTATTTTTGTGGATATATCATTTTACAAGTTTTTCTAGATGAGTGTATTCAGCCCATATGATATTAAATTTTGCAAATTATATTAAAAATAAAAATTCCAAAAGTAATCTTATATAAAGACTATTTTTTTGATGGTCCCCAAAAATGATCTAAATAGTAAAAACAAATAATTTGTTAAAAAGACAAATGCTCATTGGTTAAACTTGCACACCTGGTGAGTTCCGGTGCATTAGTATTAAAGTGCAACACACAAATATCTGTGCAAATCCAGAATTTGTGTGTTGCACTTTGGCTATTTTCACCACTGGATTTATTTTGTTAAACGCTGCTGCCGGCAGCCATATTCAGCATTTATTTGTGAAACGAATGGCAAATTCCGAATTTATGCACATACCTATTATTTACTATTCCATGTATTAAAAAAAATCCTCTTAAAGGGACATGAAACCCCAAATTTTTATTTCATGATTCAGACAGAACGTGATTTTCCATTTTACTTCTGTTATCTAATGTATGCCATATTCTTGGTATCCTTAGTTTAAAAGCATAACTAGGTAGGCTCAGGGGCAGCAATGTATTACTGGGAGCTAGCTACTGATTGGTGGCTGCACATAAAATGCCTCTTTTTATTGGTTCACCCGATGTGTTCAGCTAGCTCCCAGTAGTGCCTAGCTGCTTGTTTAACATATACCACCATGAGAATAAAGCAAATTTGACAATAAAAGTAAATTGGAACATTGTATAAAATCACATACTTTATTTGAATCATGAAAGGAAATGTTTGTGTTTCAAGTGCCTTTTTTATTTATATGCAAATTAGTATTTTCTTTTTATTAGTTTTTCTCATTGTTTCTTATATTTAAGCAATGCTTACGTTACAATTACAATTTAAACCTACAGAGCAAGCTATGTATAAACAGTACAACAGAGTTAGATTAATGACTTCCATATTAATTGCATTGTAAGTTTATTACATAGTAATTACGTGGTAATTTGACCATCAGTTACGTCTCGCTGTCCTGCATGTGTCTCTATTTAATTTACACATACTTGAAATCTCAATTCCATTTTTGCAATTTAGACACACAAAAAAAAAAACGATTTGGCTTAACAATTGATGTTGGTTTGGAAATTCATTAAAGCTATTGCTGAACAGAAACAAATGATCGAGCTGAGGACTTTGAGAATATTATTATTCTTTTCCATTGCATTAACTCATCAGTCTGCTATTTTTATGTAATTGAATAAGCTCAAAAGACCACTGATAGCTCAATACTTATTAAAGAACTAATGGTGGTATTTTAAGTGAATGGAACTGTTATTAAAGGGAAAATATCCAGTGAAGATAACTAAAAGTCTTTAACTAATAAGAAACCCAAACACAGAAAGGTATTACAAAGAAACTGTACAGACATCTATCTTCAAAACAGTTGTGAATCATTAGTTTTTTTTTTATATTCATCCGAATGTGATGACCAGCAGTAAAGCATTTAGATAATAACTTTCTTGATGTTCCATTGATGTTTCATATATTAACAAGAAATAGACAAAAAAAATAAGAAGAATTCACTCAATGTTTTCTTCATAAAAGCCCATCAGTCTGTAGTTTCCCAGATGGAACATTCTAATGACCATACAGGTTAGAGGTTAGTAGACTACATAATAGAATGAATGGTATGCATTGTGAGTGCAAGCTTTATTATTAGAGAATATGTGCGCGGCAGCACACTGATGGCTACTTATTTAAGCAAAAGAAAGAGATGTTAGTAACTGTACATATCTATCTGAACACTGACAGCCTCATTTTCAATCTTTTGATAACACACATGGAGTTCATAGCAAATGTCAGTATTAAGATTCCTTTTAAAGTCTTTGTCAGATTCAATAACCCAGTGTTTGCTCTAGAACTACATTATTTAGTTAGCAAATATCTGATCTAAAAGATAACAACATCTCATATTGATGCCATTATATTTTTTGTATGTGGTTGTACCTGTATATAGTTATTATTTACATTTTAAATAGTCAATCATAAAACAAAGTACCCTCTAATGTAAATAAATATAGAAATACAAATTACATGAGTTATTCAGTGAGAAATGAAATAATAGTTGTTCGATGAGGACATGAAATGGATAATGTAAGTCATTTTATATCAAGCAAGTTAAAGCAGTTTTATTTTAACTTGTTAGCAACAGGTAATGCAGGTTATGGACAACTGATTATATTGTATTAGTGCTTACTGGTTGCTAGGGACAACTGATTATATTGTATTAGTGCTTACTGGTTGCTAGGGACAACTCCTGTAGCATCATTGGTGGAGAGGTATCAAAATATATAAAATGTTGTTTCACTGAACATGGGACATAAGCTTAAAGGAACTTAAATCCAATGTTCTTTCAGATGGAGGATACAATTTTAAAAAAAAAGTTTCCAATTTACTTCTATTATCAAATTTGGAAGCGTGCAAAACTACATGACAGGAGATAGTTCTGCCATCTAATGCTCTTGCTAATGTAGAACATTGTGGCAAAACTGCTGCCATATAGGGCTGCAACCTTGTGCACACTCCTGTACTTACCTTCCTGCTTATCAACAAAGAAAAACAAGAAAACAAAGAAAATTTGATAAAATAAGTACATTGGAAAGTTGTTTAAAATTGTATGTTCTATCTGAATCATGAAAGAAAAAAATTGTGTTTTATGTTCCTTTAAAAGGGACACTGAACCCAAAAAAATTCTTTCGTGATTCAGATAGAGCAGGCAATTTTAAGAAACTTTCTCATTTACTCCTATTATCAATTTTTCTTCAATCTCTTGGTATGTTTATTTGAAAAGTAAGAATGTAAGTTTAGATGCCGGCCCATTTTTGGTGAACAACCTGGGTGCTTGTCCATGGTTCTGAACCAAACATTTGCTGGCTCCTTAGCTTAGATGCTTTCTTTTTCAAATAAAGATAGCAAGAGAACAAAGAAAATTGATAATAGAAGTAAATTAGAAGGTTGCTTAAAATTGCATGTTCTATCTGAATCATGAATGAAAATATGGGTGCTCAGTACCCCTTTAAATATATATATTTTGTTATCATTCATTTGTATAAAAAAATCTGGCAATTTTTTCAGTGCTTAGTATATGGGACACAAATTCATAGTAAAAATAAATAAAATAAAAATACATAAAACTAAATTAAACAACTTAAAAGGGTTTAGATGAAACAAAGAAAAACATGACTACAATGCCCATTTAATTAATTTGAACATGGGCTCTTTGACACTGAAACAATTAATTAATTAAATATTAATACTGTATTTTTTTATTTTTTTAGATTCCACTTAATGATGACAGTAATTTGGAAGAAGATGGAATACATATATCAAATGTGTGTGAGTCAGAGGAGACAAAAACATCTGTAGATTATTGTGAATCGACAATATCAGAAATAAAACAACCTTCGTCTGTGGAAAAAGAGGAGTTGGATGAGACAATCTCTAATGATGACCATGTGAAGGAAGACGAGCATCTGCTTAAGGATCCTATTCCCAATGACTCACCGACTCATGTTAAAGAGATTGATTCCAGCCAAGCAGACGAACAACCACAAATGTCTAATGAAACTGCACAAATTACAAAACAAGAGCAAAACAAACAAGATTTTACAGACCCATTAGAAAATGAAACGCACGATGAACAGTTTAATATGTTTCCCACAATTCAGGTGCAGTTGCAGGATGAACTCAACATTGAGGATGAAAAACTTCCAGATATGCCAGATTATATTGCAAACTGTACTGTAAAAGTTAATCCTTTGGGATCTGAAGGCCTAAAAAATCCATTGGACAGCAAACTATTACAAAACGCTTTAAAACAGAATCCCAAAGTTTATCTTGTACAAACTCTTGACATGCTTAAAGAGAAAGATACTGCTATTTCCATGAATGATGACTCCTCGTTCACCTATACTCCACTTCTGTATTCAAGAGGGAATCCAGGAATTATGTCCCCGTTGGCCAAAAAGAAGCTTTTATCACAGGTTAGTGGGGCTACACTACCTGGAAGTTACCCCTATGGCTCCCCACCACCCCTAATAAGCAAAAAGAAATTAAGTTCCAAAACTGAAACAACATCATCATCGTTACAGACTCACCAATTATCTAACTCTGAATCTGTTCCAATAAACCGACCATCTGTGATACAACATGTACAAAGTTTTAAACAAAAAAGCACAGAGGAAAAAAAGCCAACAAATGACTCATATAAAAACAATATATCAAACAAAACAGATTCTTACCGTTGTGAATTCTCAAAGCATAATCAGAGTTTACTTGCTGAATCTTATTCTTTAAAAGCTAGCATGCATGAAATGAAAGATAAAAATGAAAAAAGAGTACAGCAACATTCAAATATGCCTAGTTTTTTTGCTGATTTTTATTCATCACCTCATTTGCACAGGTTGTATAGGCAAACAGAACACCATCTTCACAATGAACATTCAGCAAAATACCATCCTCGGGAAACAATCAGAGATTCAGAGAATGTGTCTTCTTTAACACTGCACAAACATCAAGAAAAACTTCATTACCAACATTCTTTGCACCAACATGAAAAACAGAATTCATGTGAAAACACAGATGATCAGCCAACTGATTTGAGCCTTCCCAAATCTATGCACAAACATAATACAAAAATGGCAGCATCCAATGTTTCCCATCAAATGGTACCACAGGAAAGCAAAACCCACCATCTTTTTCAAGTTCAAAATAACAAAGGTGTGGGAATAGACTGTAATCCCAAAGCATGTAGAGTTTTACCCATGTCCATGTCTGCTTCTAAAAGAAATGCAGAATCCATCCACAGACCTAAGTCGCATAACGCAAGACTTGATCATTTAAGAAAGATGGAAGGTTTGGTTCATCCAATCACAGTTGGCAAATCCGGCACACAGAACTTTGGGACATCAAGATCATTGAAAAGAAACTTAGATGATATGGACAATCCTATTAGTGAAAAGAAAATTAGAGCTGTATCTCCTCTGAATTTACCAAAGGAGATATCTGTGAAAGAGACATATACTGCTCAAGATGGAGAAAGCAGCAAATCGGTGCATGATATTCATTCTAGTAGCATGATGGACAGTCACAAGTACCCACTTTCATCACATATCTTTCCTGGAATATATCCTGGAGGGTTATGTGGTGGGCTTAACTCTCGCATACCAACTACCTATTCTCACCCTCTACAGTACTTGAAAAACCAGACTGTGCTTTCACCTCTAATGCAACCTTTGACCCTCCATTCCTTTATGATGCAGAGACAATATCTAACTAACTCCACTAACTCACAACAGTTGTACAGACATTTGGCTTCTGCAACACCTGTAGGATCTTCATATGGAGATTTACTACACAACAGCATTTATCCCTTAACACCTATCAACCCTCAATCTGCTTTCCCCTCTACTCAACTGTCATCTGTACACCCTAGCACAAAACTTTAAATTTCTCTAAATTGAAAAGCAAATGTTAATATTTTAGCTACATTCCTTGCTCAGTAAAATATTCTGCATAACAAACAATGTTTGTCTACTGTGTGGGTCACGTTATAACTTAAGCCTTCAAATCTTATGTAACAAAACTAAGAATGGGCTATGTCAATACCATTTTTTTGGCTTGAAAAATACTTTCATGAACATTGTAAATGTAATATAATATTTCCAATTTGCACAACATTTATGTGATTTTTAACATCTTGGTTTAATCCAGATTACTTAATGTGTTATATACATTTTGTGAAAGTAATACAGTTGAAGCTGGAATGGGTAGAAGCATTGGTGACGCATATGTACAACTTGGACAAATTGCTTTTTGTTTTTCTGTGACTGTTAAAGGTTCAATCAATGCAATGTATAGTAACGAGTCAATCAATTTGTTATGGATTTTTAACACTATAAAGGCGTAAAGGTAAACACTGTTCAAATGACTGTACATATCTGCTCTTAAAAATACCAGTGGCGCTGTCTTTTCATCTAATTTATATGGATTAATCTTTCAGTTGATTCTGTGCTTTTTTATTATTATTTTTTTTATTATTAAACAGTATCGTGTTTAACTGCAAAGTCATTTTTGAGAGACTGATTGTTGTTTTCATGGGTGTAAAGATGTGTGCTTTATTAAGCAGCCCTTTGTTTTTACGTCATTGTTTACAAACCCAAGAAAAACATTTTCAACATCTATTCCTAGTGTAAGATTACATTTATTTTTTATTTATTTTTAAATCCAGTAGTCCGATTATAGATCATGTTATGCACATTAAAATTTAAAAAGTTAATTTAATATATATAAAAAAATATATATTATACATTTATACGGGTGTGTGTATATATATATATATATATATATATATTTTTTTTTTATATATATACACACACATATATATATATATATATATATATATATATATATATATATATATACACACACACACACACGTATATATATATATATATATATATATATATATATTTACACATGCGCACATACACACACACATACAGGGGTGGAAAAAAGGCTATATATTAGTATGTGTTTATATATACATATATGTGTTTGCAAATATATATGTATTTAAATTTAGATTATGTAAATAATGGATCTGCACTCAAATCAAAGGTGTAGATTTTTTCACTCTAGCTGGATATTGTATAAGTAAAACATAATGGATTATTGTTTGAACAGCATTTCATAGATTGGTGATACAAAGTACACACATGCATATATTTATTTTTTTCGCAATTATTCAAAGAGGTATTCTCTCAAGGTTGTTGCTAATATCATTACTCTAATACTTTCTTGCTTTAAGATTTTGAAGAGTTTGTAAGATTTAGTTATTTTGAATTATGACAATCCCAATATCATTGTTACAATGGCTTAAAAAAAAGGCAACAAATATGATATGATATAAAATATTTTGAAAATGACATATAATGGCGATTATAATGTTTGTTCTTACTTGGGGCCCAATTCTCTAAATCTCTCTGCTCAGATGAAATTTTTAATAAATATCTATAAATGGCACAAGATCCATAACAGGATTCTCTAAAGGCAAATTTTACATTAAATGGTGTGCATCTCACTAAGGGCCCAATGATGTAAAGCTCTCCAGTCTGGTGAGATTATCTAACCAATCTTTTAAGTCCTGTGAGGTCCTTCAAATAATTTTAGAAAGACAAATTTTAGTTTGAAAAATGTTTATCTAGCTATAGAGGGTTCTGAATTTGAAGGAGAAGTTACACTTTAGATGTCTAAAGCGAAACAACTTTCTTGCTTTCTATTTGACATTTTACCACATTTAAGGATTTTCCTATCATGATAGTTAAGGTTTATCCTTAACTTCTACTGTGACTAAAACAGATTTTCGCCACTTGTACGGAATGCTTGCCTTCTTGGTTTTACCAGTGCTTTACATTAGCAAGTTTTGTTAACATTAACTGTACAGTTTGGAATTAGTGTGTAGTAGCAGGAAACATAACAAAAGGCATGTTGTGTCTGTCTGAATAGCTCTGCACACACAACCTCCAAGAAATTTAATGAAGGAGCACTCTCAGCGAAGTTAAAATATAGCTTTTATTTCCCACAATTTTTAATATATCCACTTTCAGGAATTACTTCACCCACAGCGGTAATGTGGATGGAGAGTAGGAGCTTACTCCCAGACTTGCTGCTGATGCGTTTTGGCTGAAAAGCTGTAATCATAGCTATAGTCCTGGAGTAAAATTCCCAGTCTCCACCCTCATGACAGCTTAATTTGCAATTATAAACAATAGTGTATTCACATATTTACAGTTTCAGTCTTACATATTATAATCAGCACTAGAAATGATAACATTATCAAAAGATTACATCCATGCACCTCTAAGTGTACATTGTCCACTCCTTGGTAGGGGCATCTCTCACATATACAGTATCTCACAAAAGTGAGTACACCGGACACCCCTCACATTTTTGTAAATATTTTATTATATCTTTTCATGTGACAACACTGAAGAAATGACACTTTGCTACAATGTAAAGTAGTGAGTGTACAGCCTATATAACAGTGTAAAATTGCTGACCCCTCAAAATAATAACACACAGCCATTAATGTCTAAACCGTTGGCAACAAAAGTGAGTATACCCCTAAGTGGAAATGTCCAAATTGGGCCCAATTAGCCATTTTCCCTCCCTGGTGTCATGTGACTCATTAGTGATACAAGGTCTCAGGTGTGAATGGGGAGCAGGTGTGTTAAATTTGGTGTTATTGCTCTCACACTCTCTCATACTGGTCACTGGAAGTTCAACATGGCACCTCATGGCAAAGAACTCTCTGAGGATCTGAAAAAAAATCATTTTTGCTCTACATAAAGATGGCCTAAGATATAAGAAGATTTCCAAGACCCTGAAACTGAGCTGTAGCACGGTGGGCAAGACCATACAGTGGTTTCACAGGACAGGTTCTACTCAGAACAGGCCTCGGCATGTTTGACCAAAGAAGTTGAATGCACATGCTCAGCATCATTTCCAGAGGTTGTCTTTGGAAAATAGACATATGAGTGCTGCCAGCAATGCTGCAGAGGTTGAAGGGGGGGGTCAGCCTATCAATGCTCAGACCATACGCCTCACACTGCATCAAATTGGTCTGTATGTCTGTCGTCCCAGTAGGAAGCCTCTTCTAAAGATGATGCACAAGAAAGCCCCCAAACAGTTTGCTAAAGACAAGCAGACTAAGGACATGGATTACTGGAACCATGTCCTGTGGTCCGATGAGACAAAGATAAACTTATTTGGTACAGATGGTGTCAAGCCTGTGTGGCGGCAACCAGGTGAGGAATACAAAGACAAGTGTGTCTTACCTACAGTCAAGCATGGTGGTGGGAGAGTTTCATGGTATGGGCCTGCATGAGTGCTGCCGGCACTGGGGAGCTACAGTTCATTGAGGGAACCATGAATGCCAACATGTACTGTGACATACGGAAGCAGAGCATGATTCCCCCCCCCCCCTTTGGAGACTGGGCTGCAGGGCAGTATTCCAACATGATAACGACCCCAAATACACCTTCAAGAAGACCACTGCCTTGCTAAAGAAGCTGAGGGAAAAGGTGATGGTCTGGCCAAGCATGTCTCCAGACCTAAATCCTATTGAGCATCTGTGGGGCATCCTCAAACGGAAGGTGGGGGAGCGCAAGGTCGCTAACATCCACCAGCTCCATGATGTCGTCATGGAGAAGTGGAAGAAGACTTCAGTGGCAACCTGTGAAGCTCTGGTGAACTCCATGCTTAAGAGGGTTAAGGCAGTGCTGGAAAATAATGGTGGCCACACAAAATATTGACACTTTGGGCCCAAATTGAACATTTCCACTTAGGGGTATACTCACTTTTGTTGCCAATGGTTTAGACATTAATGGCTGTGTGTTGAGTTATTTTGAGGGGACAGCAAATGTACACTTATACAGGCTGTACACTCACTACTTTACATTGTAACAAAGTGCCATTTCTTCAGTGTTGTCACATGAAATGATATAATAAGATATTTACAAAACTGTGAGGGGTATAATCACTTTTGTGAGATACTGTATATCTGTGTTTATACACATTCTCTTAGTGCGGTCTATACCTCTCTGCCTGTATAGTGAGTGCTCAATCCAACATATCTATGTTATCTAGCCTTATTGGTCATATCAAGAAGTGCTCTGTGATGATTCTAACATACAAATGGAGTTTATGGCATACATTAGGCATCTAACCATGCTCATAGCAAATAGTTATATAGATTTATACACCTAAAACACACAGTATTACAAATGATATTTCTTTCTGCAAATAAATACTCCATTCTGTACAAGTTGTGACTGTGATCATACTTGTATTCCACAGAGGGAGGGAGAGAAGAAACTTGTAACCGGCATACACACTTACTCCACAGCAGAGGAGAGGGAGGGAGGGGAAGGGACACATATGTAACATATATGGGAGGAACTATATATATCAGTTTGTCCACACAGGCCCAAAAATAAAATGCCATATTACTCCCAAAAATGGATGACATCATATTTGGAGTTTAATCCCTCCGGAACTTTAGTTTTGAGCCTGTGGCCTCTAGTTATCAATGTCTGTCAGACCTGATCCGACAGAGCGGATCAGGTCCGACAGACATCGCTGAATACGGCAAGCAATACGCTCGCCGTATTCAGCATTGCACCAGCAGCTCACATACGGAGCTTGATACATATGCCCCTGTGTATCCAAAACACCTCCCTTTTTCCCAAAAGCTTATCCCTGCCCCCCCCCTCTTTCCTTACACCTAACTTCCTTTATTATTGTCCATCTCAGGGACTTGTCATCTTTATTATGTTCATGTTTGAAATGTTGCACCAGGGGAGTAGTCAGTTTCTCTAGTTTTATACAAGATAAGTGCTCACGGATCATGTGTCTGACCTCTCTGCTCATGAGCCCCACGTACTGTATCCCACATTCAATACATGTGAGAAGATACACCATGTAAACTGACCTGCAGTTAAGACACAAATAATGTTTAAATCTTTCCCGGTAGCTGTGCTCATGAAATCTTCCCCAGCTTCAAGGTACTCACATGCTATACAGTACTGATAACTGCACTTGTAGGTCCCTTTGAAACGTAACCATGATGAACTTTCCTCTGTAATAGGCTTTAGCTGAGTGGGGGCTATCATCTTTTGAAAGCATACATACAACCCTTAGCTACCACATCCACCAGGCCATCATCCGCCTTGAGCATGTGGAAACGTTTCTGAATTATATTGCATACTTGCTGAAAATGACTGCTGTATTGGGTTTTAGAAGAAACCCCCTCAAACCTACCTTTCTCAGCTACCATTGGTTTCATAAATTCGATCCTACTTTTGGCTGCTACACTACTTCTAGAAACCTCCACATCCTTACTATTGGAACACCTTTTGCAAAATCTCTCTTTCAGGTCTTCAGCATGTTTCTTATATTTATCATCCCTTGCACAATTTTTCCTCAATCTTATAAATTGTTCTTTCAGGACTGATTTAAAGACCCTCTTGGGGTGACAGCTGCGAGCATGGAGGAGAGTATTACCGGAAATCGGTTTCCTATATACCTCTGTATCAACTTTACCATCTCTTGTTCCTGATAATTTTACATCTAGATAATGAATTACTCTACCCCCAAACTCAAAGGTAAACTGAATTCCAACTTCATTTTGATTAAGAACATCTATGAAATTTTCTGCCTCCTGTTTGTCCCCTTTCCAGATGATCAGCAGATCGTCAATATACCTTCTATAGTATATTATCTTGTTTCTCACATGCCCATCACACCCATAAAAAGGTTGGCATATGAGGGGGCAAACTTTGCCCCCATAGCTGTCCCACATCTCTGGAGGTAGTGAACACCTTCAAAAACAAAAAACATTATGGGTCAACAAAAATTCAGTTGCCTGAAGAATATATTTTCAAAAGTCCTGATCAAAGTTAGTCTTTCTTTCCAGAATTTTTTGTATTTCCTCCTCACCTTTGTCATGAGGTATAGAGGAGTACAAGGTAGTGACATCCACCGACAACCAATTGAAGTCCTCCTTCCAAACAAAGGACTCCAACTCAATTAAAAGTTGCTTTATATCGGTCAAGTAGCTGGTCATACCCTTTACCAGTGGTTGGAGAATAGCATACAGCCACTGAGAAAGGGGTTCAAAAAGGGAACCAATCCCACTGATGATAGGACGATCTTTCACATCAGTGAGAGATTTATTGACTTTAGGTAGGAAATTAAAAATGGGGTTAACTGGATTCTCTACATACAGAAAGTTACCAGTTTTTTCATCCAAGAATCCTTCCTCCCTACCATCATCATCATCAATCAACTGCTGCAATTCTCCCCTGAAACGGTTTACAGGGTTAAAGCTAAGGATATGATACTGAATTGGGTCAGTTAGTTGACTACTCCTACCCACCACCATGTGAGATCGAAACAGAGTGATTTTGTCAGCCGCCGACAGAAGGTAAACCAAAGAGGGGACCTGCATGGGCCGGAGGCTCTAGGAGGTAATGAATAAGTATACCATTTAGTGTATGAGTGCACATTAACCCTTTAAGGACACAGCTTTCAGTTTGCTCAATTGTTTTATGACGGAAAAATTCCGTCATATGTCCTTAAGAGGTTAAGCAGGAGGCAATTGGGGATTCCCCAGAGACCGGTTTTAAATCATTTGGCGAGGTATCACAATCTGTTTGAGATTGGCTGGATAAGTGGTAACGGGTGAGGTGGGAGTATCTTATTGTCATGGACAGACTTTGAGCTGTTCAGCAGGTGCCTAATACACAATATTGGTTGCTAGTTCTGCACACAGTCAACTGACAATGGCTTTCTAGTCTTCTGTCACCAGAGACAAACTGTGCAGTGTGCACTACATAACACTCAGGTAAGTGGAATACATTTTCCATAAATGTTACAGGTTCAGTTGTACAACTTTGCTCCAAGCAAATAGATTAATACCAGTTTTCAAGACGTGGTAATTAAAGACTCTTACTCATGACATAAAACCAAACCCTTAGAACCTGGTATCGCTTCATCAAGCCCATTCATCACAACACATTTCTGAATTGTGAATTAGTTACTAAATTTTGTATATAACATTACTGCACAGTGATTATCAACTTTAAAAAGCTTGTATTACAATATCAAAATAATACAATTTTATTTAACGAAACTAAAAAATTTAATTTCAAATTTGAATAAATGTTTTAAATTTTTACGGGTTAGCTAGGGGGCGCTGATGATGAGTTTATGGAGCCAGAGGGGCAGTGGCCAGAAAAAGTTTGGAAACCACTGCACTGCAGGATTTTACTCCATGCTGACAAGTCTTTAATGTTGATGCTTTAATTGGCATAAGCTACATTTCTGTATGTGAGGAATAGACACAGACATTTCAGTACAGTGCTCATTACAATTATCAGTGTAAAAAGCATATTAAAATATTATTATTGAAAGTATGCATTAAAATCATATTAATAGAAGACTGACATTTGTTTTAAAAACTATATACCAAAATGTGAATTTCCTTATTTAAAGTACTCAGTCAAAATCATTAACATACAATGTAAAATAAAAATACAAAGTTAACATTACACCAAATTGTATAAAATTCAAAACAGACTTTTTTCTTTTGTAAAATAAGACTTGCAGCCTTGGTAAGGGGGCTGATCAGAGCTTTCCTTAGATGGGTTTGAAGTTCTCTAAAAAGTTAAAAAAAAGTTTATCCTTTTATCTAAATAAAACGGGACTTTTATGTGATTCAACAATTTTAGATTATAATATAAATCCAGTGAAAGGTCCCTCTACTTTTCCTTCCACATTTTTTACTTCGATTACAGTAAAACCGTTTTTTAAATATATTCTTTTTTATGATTATATCGGCTCTTTCCTTATTTTTTACATTACACCTAAGAGTGGTTTAATGTAAGGGAATAGAATCCCAACACTTATTTACATACATATCAAGCTGGTATTTAAAAAACATCTAATTGGGATTCCACTACACACAGAGTGGTAATCTCCACCCCCTAGGACGTTTTACATACCTCATAAAGATTTATGCGGTTTTGTACACACATTGATAGTTTGGGCCAATTACACTATTAGAAATTTCTTGTTTAATTGACATTGCAAATCGTGAGTGCTGATCCTCATACTCTACATTTGTGTGTATATATATATATATATATATATATATATATATATATATATATATATATATACACACAGTGGGTATAAAAAGTCTACACACCCCTGTTAAAATGTCAGGTTTCTGTGATGTAAAAAAATGAGACAAAGATAAATCATTTCAAAACTTTTTCCACCTTTAATGTGATCTATAAACTGTACAACTCAATTGCAAAAAAACCCTAAAATCTTTTAGGTGGAGGGAAGTAGAAATAAAAAACTAAAATAATATGGTTGCATACCCTTAAACGAATACTTTGTTGAAGCACCCTTTGATTTTATGACAGCACTCAGTTTTTTTGGGTATGAGTTTTTCAGCATGGCACATCTTGACTTGGCAAGATTTGCCCACTCTTCTTTGCAAAAACACTCCAAATCTGTCAGATTGTGAGGGCATCTCTTGTACACAGCCCACTTAAGATAACCCCACAGATTTTCGATTGGATTCAGGTCTGGGCTCTGACTGGGCCATTCCAAAACTTTAATCTTCTTCTGGTAAAGCCATTTCTTTGTTGATTTGGATGTATGCTTTGGGACGTTGTCATGCTGAAAGATGAAGTTCCTCTTCATGTTCAGCTTTCTAGCAGAAGCCTGAAGGTTTTGTGCCAATATTGTCTGGTATTTGGAACTGTTCATAATTCCTTCTATCTTGACTAAGGCCCCAGTTCCAGCTGAAGAAAAACAGACCCAAAGCATGATGCTGCCACCAAAATGCTTCACTGTGGGTATGGTGTTATTTTGGTTTTATGCAGTGTTGCGCCGAACATATCTTTTGGAATTATGGCCAAAAAGTTTAATCTTGGTTTCATCAAACCTGAACAACTTTTGCGACATGCTTTTGGGAGACTTCAGATGTGTTTTTGCAAAATTTAGCTGGGCTTGGATGTTTTTTTTGTAAGCAAAAGCTTCCGTCTTGCCACTCTACCCCATAGCCCAGCCATATGAAGAATATGGGCAATTGTTGTCACATGCACCACACAGCCAGTACTTGCCAGATATTCCTGCAGCTCCTTTAATGGTGCTGTAGGCCTCTTGGCAGCCTCCCAGACCAGTTTTCTTCTCGTCTTTTCATCAATTTTGGAGGGAACCATGGCTTTTGCTGTAGGTAGCGACTAAGAAAATGTCAGGAAAGACCTGCTAGAACAGCTGCACTGTATTTGGGGTTAATCAGAGTCATTTTAAATGATGGCAGGTGTGTACTGACTCCTATTTATCATGATTTTGAATGTGATTGCTCTATTCTAAACACAGCTACATCCCCAGTTATAAGTGTGCACACTTATGCAACCATATTATTTATTTATTTATTTATTTTTACTTCCCTCCACCTAGAAGTTTCAGTTTATTTTTCAATCAAGTTGTACAGTTTATAGGTCACATTAAAGGTGGCAAAAAATCTGAAATGATTTATCTTTGTCTTATTGTTTTACATCACAGAAACCTGACATTTTAACAGGGGTGTGTAGACTTTTTATATCCACTGTATATTTAGTTATGAAAGTCTTCACTCACATTTCTCATATGCAGCTACCAGGATGTGAGGATCCAAACGGCTGTATTCACTTAGAAAAGAGTAAATCTGCAGTCACTGGATTTTAAAAGGCAAAGAGCTGTTTATTTTAGTGTGGCTTTTCGGGACATATGTCCCTTCCTCAGACAAACAGTATTAACCGTGAGAAAACAAACGTTTAAAGACCCCTCCCCCATTGTGCAGACCCGCCCAAGCAGTTGCTAGGCAACTGCAAGGGTGTTTATAAACCCAGTGTCAGAAAAAGTGGAAAGCAACAGCCTTATTCCTAGTTACTTGGAATTCATATAAATACATCATCACCATAAAACATCATAATGGAGCAATAGAATATTATAACAAAATCATCAGGCCTAAATGGATACTCAATATGTTAATAACATTGTAGCAAAACATGTAAAATTAGTTTATTAGAAACTAACCATTCTAAGAGCAAGCAGTCTATCCAAGTAATAAATCAAAGAGTAGCTTAACATGCTATAGTAAGTATTCAGTGGTGTAACAGCAAGAAATAACGTGTTGTGAGCAGTGTCTAACCCCAGTGTGTGGGTGGTATTATGATGACATTCTGTATACAATGCGGTTGTGGTGAATGTTTAAATAATAAAAAAAATCTTTTAAACTCCTCATATCTATTGATATGATGATTCTTTTAATGAACATATGGCAACCGTGCAAGCTGAGAGTACTCAGAAAACAGGACCGGTTCAACACTGGTTGGCACCTATGCAGTTTCCTATTGAAGGGGGGAGGCAGCCAGTTAAAATGGTGAAACATTGACTCAACCTTTCTGTTGTGTGTCTCTGTGTGCCACATTGAGCATAGAGAAGATAAAGAGCAGCAAATAATTGTCTGAGGATTTGAGAACAAAAATTGTGAAAAAGCATGGACAATCTCAAAGTTACAAGTCCCTAGAGATCTCAATGTTCCTTTTTCCACTGTGCGCAACATTGTCAAGAAGTTTACAGCTATGGCACTGTAGCTAATCTCCCTGGAGTTGGACGAAAGAGAAAAACTTGATCAAAGATTGCAACAAAGGATTGTTCGAATGGTGGATAAAGAGCCTCGATCAACTTCCAGACAAATTCAAGCTGACCTTCAGGCACAGGGTACAAATGTGTCAGGCTGCACTATATGTCGTCTTTTGAATGAAAAGGGATGCTATGGTAGGAGACCCAGGAGGACCCCACTCCTGACACAGAAACAAAAAAGCCAGATTGGAGTTTGACAAAACTTACCTCAGGAAGCCAAAATCCTTTGGGAGAATGTGCTGTGGACAGACGAAACAAAATAACAGCTTTTTGGTAAAACACATCATTCTACTTTTTTCAGAAAAAGAAATGAGGCTTTTAAAGAAAAGAATACAGTATCTACAGTCAAACATGGTGGAGGTTCACTGATGTTTTGGGGTTTCTTTGCTGCTTCAGGCACTGGATGTCTTGGCTGTGTGCATGGCATTATAAAATCTGAAGACTACCAAATAATTATGTGGTGCAAAGTAGGGCCCAGTGTCAAAAAGTTGGGTCTCAGAGGTCATGGGTCTTACAGCAGGACAACGGCCCAAAGCACCCAGAAATGGTTTAAGACAAAGCGCTGGAGAGTACTGAACTGGCCAGCAATGAGTCCAGATCTCAATCCCATAGAGGACCTGTGGAGAGATCTCAAAACATTAGTTGGGAAAAGGAACCCTTCTAATCTGAGAGACCTGGAGTAGTTGGCGAAAGAAGAGTGGTCCAAAATGTCAGTAGAGAGGTATAAGACACTCATTGATGGTTTCAGGAAGTGCTTGATTTCAGTTATTTTTTCCAAGGGGTGTGCTACCAAATATTAAATTGAGAGTGTCAATAATTGTAGATGTAGGTTTGTAGGAAGATTGTAAATATTACATTGTGTGATGTCATTGGACTGTGGCAAAAGATGGAAATTTAAAGATTTGCATAATCAACAAATGCAAGTGAACAAGACAATGCAATAGCACTTAGTCTGAACTTCAAAGGAGTATTATATTTAGTTCCAGACGATTTTAAAAGTTATGTCTCTTTCCACTCCCCCTGTACCATGTGACAGCCATCAGCTAATCACAAATGCATACACGTACCATGTGACAGCCATCAGCCATTCACAAATGCATACACACTTATTCTTGCACATGCTCAGTAGGATATGTTGACTCTAAATTTTTAAATATTAAAAGACTGTGCACATTTTTAAAATGGAAGTAAATTTTTAAGTTGTTTAAAATGGCATGCTCTATCTGAATAATGAAAGTTTAATTTTGATTGAGTGTCCCTTTAATGTGCCTATATCCATCCTTTTATTTAAAGTACTAGTCCTAAAGCCCGTGTACACGGGTCATTTTTTGCAGTAAAGCGGTCCCACCCCTTGCTCTCTCTCTATGCCCCCTCTCTTTTGCTCTCTCTTTCTCCCCTCTCTTTTGCTCTCTCCCCCCCTCTTTTACTCTCTCTCTCTCTCCCACCTCTCTTTTACTCTCTCTCCCCCTCTCTCTTTTGCTCTCTCTCCCCCCTCTCTCTTTTGCTCTCTCTCTCCCCCCTCTCTTTTGCTCTCTTTTCCCCCTCTCTTTTGCTCTCTCTCCCCTCTCTTTTGCTCTCTCTCTCCCCCCTCTCTTTTGCGCTCTCTCTCCCCCCTTTCTTTTGCGCTCTCTCTCCCCCTCTCTTTTGTGCTCTCTCTCCCCCTCCACTTTTGTGCACTCTCCCCCCTCTCTTTTGCTCTCTCTCTGCCCCCTCTCTTTTGCTCTCTCTCTGCTCCCTCTCTTTTGCTCGCTCTCTCTCCCCTCTCTTTTGCTCTCTCTCTCCCCCCTCTCTTTTGCTCTCTCTCTCCCCCTCTCTTTTGCGCTCTCCCCCCTCTCTTTTGCGCTCTCCCCCCCTCTCTTTTGCGCTCTCCCCCCTCTCTTTTGCGCTCTCCCCCCCTCCCTCTCTTTCGCGCTCTCTCTCCCCCTCTCTTTTGCGCTCTCCCCCCTCTCTTTTGCGTTCTCTCTCCCCCCTCTCTTTTGTGCACTCTCCCTCCTCTCTTTTGTGCACTCTCCCCCTCTCTTTTGTGCTTTCTCCCCCTCTCTTTTGCTGTCTCTCTCCCCCCTCTCTTTTGCTGTCTCTCTCCCCCCTCTCTTTTTCTGTATCTTTCCCCCCTCTCTTTTGTGCTGTCTCTCTACTCCCTCTCTTTTGTGCTGTCTCTCTACCCCCTCTCTTTTGTGCTGTCTCTCTCCCCCCTCTCTTTTGTGCTGTCTCTCTCCCCCCTCTCTTTTGTGCTCTCTCTCCCCCTCTCTTTTGTGCTCTCTTTCCCCCCTCTCTTTTGTTGTCTCTCTCCCCCCTCTCTCTTTTGCTGTCTCTCTCCCTCTCTCTATCCCCCCTCTTTAGAGTTCTCTGTCTCTTAGCAGCTGGCCCCGGTACCTGGCCCCGCCCGCGTCACGCCCGGCCCCACCCACGTCACGCCCGACCACGCCCATGTTGCACCCGTCGGCCACACCCACTCCCCACCCGCCGGCCATGCTCACTACACCACACGATGCCAGGTTAGTTGGAAGGCCAGGTGTGTTTGTCCTTGCGCGCAGTCTCTACTGCGCATGACAGCTTCGGACAAACACACTTGACCTTTTATTATATAGGATGTGTCAGGACACAAACTGCCATTTCAAGCAAAATGCCTCACTACTATGATATCTCAGACAGCAACCAAAGAAATTGCAAACATTTTAAGTACTGAAAAATGCATAAGGGGCTAGATTACAAGTGAATCACTAATTTAAAGTGCCATAAAACAGGTTGCCATCTGTGCATATCCTAAAAAGGCTATTTCATTTAAAATAGTTTGCATAAAAAAATGTTTAAAAATTGCTGCTAAGTATATTAAAATTATTTTCAAAAATAAGCAAAATTAATTACATAGCTAAACTGCCTGGAGCAGCTAACTCCACCCCTCTTATCAGTGTTTAGACACAGGCATTGTATTTCAACTGAGTTCACAGCTTCTAGGCATACTCCAGCAGATAATGAGGGACAAAGAAATGCAGGCACTGCTCGGTTAGTATAAAAAAACAAAATATCCATTTATTTAAACATTTAAAAAGATGGTATGTTCCCAAACAGAGGACAGGCAAACAGACAGCACCAGTCTTACGCATTTCACCCCCCCTAGTGGCTAGTCTATGAATAAGCGGCACTAGGGGGCGTGAAAAGTGTAAGACTGGTGCTGTCTGTTTGCCTGTACTCTGTTTTAAATGTTTAAATAAATGGATGTTTTATTTTTCTATACTAACCGAGCAGTGCCTGCGTTTCTTTGTCCCTCTGTGTCTTATGCGGTCTGATCCGTCGCTTTGCTATGGCATTCTGGGTAACTTTGATAGCAGATTTATTTTTTACTGAAGAGTTCACTTTCCTACCTCGCATAGACCAGTGGTTGGACCGTGTTCCGGATACCCCTCTCATCGCTTCCAGCAGATAATACCTATTCACTTTTGCATTTTACCAAAAGAACAATAAACATAGATACAGCCATAGAAGGAAATGTGTGGGGGGAGTTAAAGCTTAACCATTCAGAAACTAAAAAGAAAGGGTTAATGGCGAGGCACTGCAGTATAAATTTGCAGGTAAAGTAATTAAAGTACATATTATATTATTTTGTTTCTATCCCAACTTGTTTTATGTCCCTTTAACCTGGCCCATAAAGGGGCAAATTTGCCCATTTACGTGAGTACGTTAAATAACCAGTCAATACAAGTGGCTGGTAAATGCTAGCACTTTGCGCTAAGCAAAATTAACCAGAGGTCAGACATATATATTTGTTTGTTAATTTGTGTATATACACTTATAAACACAAATATATATATATATATATATATATATATATATATATATATACACATATATTGTAAATATGCTGCAGAACACTGCACAACTTACCCCCTTTGCTGCGCTAGTTTCTGTGCCTTGTCTTTCCGCAACAGAACAATGCTCCCATTGGAGCTTATGGAAGCGAGCTCTTTTAAAGGCAAAGCTTCCATGCAATGCGTGTGCGAGTGGATTGCAAATATCAGGCTCGCGGCAGCATAATTTTGCTCTCCACTCGTAATCTAGCCCTTAAAGGGATAGTCTAGTCCAAAATAAAAATTCATGATTCAGATAGAAAAAGTAATTTTAAACAATTTTCCAATTTGCTTTTATCACCAATTTTGCATTGTTCTCTTGGTATTCTTAGTTAAAAGCTAAACGTAGGAGGTTCATATGCTAATTTCGAAGCCCTTGAAGACCGCCTCTTTTCGTAGGACATTTTGATAGTTTTTCATCCCTAGAGGGTGTAAGTTCATGTGTGTCATATAGATAACACTGTGCTCATGCACGTGGAGTTCCAGTGAGCCAGCTCTGATTGGCTAAAATGCAAGTCTGTCAAAAGAACTGAAATAAGAGGGCAGTTTGCAGAGGCTTAGATACAAGGTAATCACAGAGGTAAAAAGTGTATTTATATGACTGTGTTGGTTATGCAAAACTAGGGAATGGGTAATAAAGGGATGATCTATCTTTTTAAACAATAAACATTCTGGTGTAGACTCTCCCTTTAATGCACCATTACCGTCTAAATTGCTAGTGTTGTCGTTTAAAAAAAATAAAAGTTAAACAGACTTCACAAGATAGAAGCTACCAAGGAAATCAATTCACTATTAGTGCTGGGACAGACAGTGAGCATCACTCAGCAGGTAGCATCAATGTCCCACTTTATAACATCAGCGGCTGCCATGTTTATTCTCTCTTAGGGTCATTATGTTGATAAATGACATAAAAGGAATGCATTTTACTTCATAACACATAGATAAAGTACCAATTGGGACCCGCAGAGCACAGCTTTTCCCTAGTGGAAACTGACACTTTTATTCATACAGCAGTGTCCCTAGTGATAAAATGACAAGCTCTAAATGTTATCACTATAATTGCCCCTTAACATTTAAGCTCTGCATTTTCTATTTTTTGTTTAATACATTTAAATTATGCATACAGCAGTTTATTTAGGATTCTGATTTTGTGAATTCTGATTGTGCATTAAATGTTTGTGTAAATGTAACAAATTAGGATTATACTCATTTATACTTTAGCTGTATCCTTTACAAATTGCTTTGCACATTTTATTTATCCTGTATGAAATAAGCCTGTCACTATAGAGAAAGTGAGCTGGGTGTGTCTGAAACTCTCTCACAACAACTATATTCTCTAAGCATAACCTTACTCTGTATCCAAGAGAGCGTCAGTTTATATGAGAGGCAGCTCTCAAATCCAAATATTAGAGGGACAGTCAAGTCAAAATAAACTTTCATGATTCCGATTGTTTCCAATTTACTTTTATCATCAAATTTTATTTGTTCTCTTAAAGGGACAGTCTAGGCCAAAATAAACTTTCATGATTCAGATAGAGCATGTAATTTTAAACAATTTTCCAATTTACTTTTATCACCAATTTTGCTTTGTTCTCTTGGTATTCTTAGTTGAAAGCTTAACCTAGGAGGTTCATATGCTAATTTCTTAGACCTTGAAGCCCACCTCTTTCAGATTGCATTTTAACAGTTTTTCACCACTAGAGGGTGTTAGTTCACATATTTCATATAGATAACACTGTGCTCGTGAAGTAATCTGGGAGCAGGCATTGATTGGCTAGACTGCAAGTCTGTCAAAAGAACTGAAAAAAGGTGCAGTTTGCAGAGGCTTAGATACAAGATAATCACAGAGGTTAAAAGTATATTAATATAACTGTGTTGGTTATGCAAAACTGGGAAATGGGTAATAAAGGGATTATCTATCTTTTATAACAATAAAAATTCTGGTGTAGACTGTCCCTTTAAACATACACTCAAGTAAAAATACTTTTTATGATTCCGATAGAGCATGCAGTTTTAAGACATTTTCCAATTGACTTAAATTATCAAATTTTGCACGTTTTTTTTGTATTCACACTTTCTGGGGAACAAGATCCTACTGAGCATGTGCATAAGCTCATAGGGTATATATATATATATATATATATATATATATATATATATATATATATATATATATATATATATATATATATATACATACTAGCCTCTGATTGGCTGATATCTTTCACATGATACAGGGGGACGGATAATGGGATAAAAAATAAATTTGTCAGAAAAAAAATCTGCTACTTATTTGAAATTCAGAGTGCTAATACATTGTCTAGGAAGGGTAATGAACTGATTTCTAAGTCATTAAAGGCCGCCTCTTATTTCAGTGCATTTTGACAGTTTTGCATGGGTAGACAATGCTATTTCATGTGTCCCATATAGATAAAATTGTGCTCACTCCTGTGGTGTTATATATGAATCAGCACTGATTGGCTATAATGCAAGTCTGTAAATAGCACTGAGATAAGGGGGCAGCCTGCAGAGGCTTAGGTACAAGATAATACCAAGAGTAAAAAGTGTATTAATATAACTGTGTTGGGGTTATGCAAACCTGGGGATAAAGAGATTATCATTCGGCTAGATTACGAGTTTTGCGTTATGAGTGCAAAAGCATCGTTATGGCTCTTTTTCACTACCGCTGGTATTACGAGTTTTGCAGGTATATCTGTACCGCACACTTTTTTGGCAGTAACGCAACGTAACTACCGCAGCTTTCCTTTTTCAATAGGACTTCCATAGGGCCGGTATTGCGAGTTTGCCTGTCCGGCCAAAAAGTGAGCGGTACAGCCTATACCGTCAAAATCCGTACCGTAAACTGAAAGTCAGTAGTTATGAGTTTTACGCTACAAAGCTGTTACATAAAACTCATAACTAAAGTGTCACTAAGTACACTAACACCCATAAACTACCTATTAACCCCTAAACCAAGGCCCTCCCGCATCGCAAACATTAAAATAAAATTATTAACCCCTAATCTGCCGTTCCGGACATCGCCACCACTATAATAAACATATTAACCACTAAACCGCTGCACTCGCGCATCGCAAACACTATTTAAATATTATTAACCCCTAATCTGCTGCCCCAATATCGCCTCAACCTACATTACTGTTATTAACCCCTAATCTGCTGCCCCCAAAATCGTTGCCACTATACTAAAGTTATTAACCCCTAAACCTAAGTCTAACCCTAACACCTTCAGCATAATTAAAATAAATCTAAATAAAAATTAAAATACCTAAATTATTCCTATTTAAAACTAAATACTTACCTGTAAAATAAACCATAAGCAAGCTACAATATAACTAATAGTGTCAGGGAATTCACTATTACAATCCTGTCCCTTTAATTCTGACTCCTCTCTCCCTATTTAAGGCCCCTCCTCTCTATGCTCCTCGCTTGGTAATTTGAATCAGTTACTTAATGTGACTCCTCTCTGAAGACACCTAGCCCTTTCCTCAAGCTGTGGGGATTTCTTACTTGCTGCTGTGAATCTTGGCAGCCTACCTTAATCCTCTATTGCTGTGTGCCGGTCTGCCTCTTCTGTTACTTGCAGTTTCTTAGGAACCAAAGGAGCAGCATTCAGTTCCCCTAACGGTTACACCGGGTGGCTGTGACGTCACACCCGGCATCTCAGCGTGTCTGCAGCGCGTGTACCGCGCTGTGTCCTTTCATCAAACAATCATCCAGGATACAGTAAGGCTTTCATCTGGCTCTGACTTAGCCTTCCAAATAACCATCAGGAATTGGTCTGTATATTTTATTACTCTATTTGGATATCATTATGTCTCTCAACTAAGCAAACTAACTAGCACTGTATTCAATGACTGTTACTATCACTAAACTGCAGGATAAACTTCAACTGCCTGTTACATTGCCTACTCTGCTTGAACAGCTGCTTGCTTAACATCATTTGCTGTGACCACCCTGAACTTGACTAAGTGACTGATCGTTTGTTACTAACTTAACCTTGCATAAACAATATCTGTTAACATAATCTAACATATCATTCTATCTACATAAGATATTCCCTCAAGTGCTGTATTCCTAACAAGTATCTTTTCCATCAACTCAGAATAAGGTTTTGTAGTTCTATGTATTACTAATCCTTGTCTTACTTGATTCTCCAATCTGCCATATTACCTCATACAACTCTAATCATTATTAACCTACCTTATCTGTTCAAGTACATTCTGGGCATAATACTATCTGGCCTTATAACAATATCTCTTTGTACTACATCTGTTTGTCTGACATTCCATTTTACCATCTATCTTCTCTGTATATGTGTCAGCTATATCACATTTAATCACTAGTTAATTAGTTGATTAATTATCTATCCAATCTATAGATACTCCTCCTATCTGTTGAGATACAGACATCCTGTAACTTGGTTGCGTGACAGCTCCGTATTCACTCTGTACCCTGCAGTAGTGACCCTCAGTTCAATGAGCAAAACCGGATTCCTGTAAGTTAAATCTGTGTGAATCCAAGGTTTGGTGTGAGGCTGAGTGGTCCTGCTATAGCGGATACTAGGTACCAGAACTTATTTTCCACCTGTTCTAACACATAACATTACAGAACATAACAAATAGTTACATTGTAGCTATCTTAGGTTTTATTTGTATTTCACAGCTAAGTTTGTATTTATTTTAACTAGGTAGAATGGTTAGTAAATAGTTATTAACTATTTACGAACTACCTAGTTAAAATAAATACAAAAAAGCCCCCCAAAAATAAAAAAAAACCCTAGCCTAAACTAAACTGCCAATAGCCCTTAAAAGGGCCTTTTGTGGGGCATTGCCCAAAAGAAATCATCTCTTTTACCTGTAAAAAAAAATACAAACAACCCCCCCAACAGTAAAACGCACCACCCACACAACCAAACCCCCCACATACACATATACACACACACACACACAGTATAATGAAGTCTGTTACAATCACACACTATTTTATACAAAACCAAGGTCACATGACCTTCCCCCCAGGGGGTAATTACATACTGCTCAGCTTACATTGATCCTGTTTGCTTTTTACATAAATCATGAAACTTTAATTTTGACTTTAGTGGCCCTTTAAACTGTTGGTGTCAGTAATAAATTTGTCATTGTTGTCCATTTGCACCAAATTAAAATAATTCCATAAATAGCAAATATTTTCAAATGTGCAATTTAAATATTTACACAATTATCCAAGTGCATTTTTTTTTTTGGTTTTAATATTTGTTTAAATAATTGTTAGCAGTGAGCTTTATATAATTAAATATTTCAGTTTATTTTTTTCCATTAAGCTAACAAATTCATTTATATATCTGGTCTCCTAGTAACAAAATATTTCCAACAGACATTTTTACAACCTCATTCTAATTTCCTCACGCTGGCAAAAATAAACAGAGAAAGATGAGGAAATAATATGATAAAAGCTTAGATGAGAGCAATAGTTTGGTCTGTAATCATGTATTAAAAATATATACTTTCTTGCTTATGATTTATTTTAATTTAATCTTTTTAAATATAATAATTAAAAAAATCCCAGAGGTCCAATCAGGCTTAATAAAAACATTAAGCCATATACACAGAAAATACTGCTGATTGTCTCTCACAGTGGGTTCTCAGATACAGCTGAGACGATTTAATAAATGGTGAATTATTGTTATTTGAATGAAAATAATTAAATGTGAATACTTAACCAAACTTGCAGAAATTGTATTCACAAAAAGCCCTATTTTCTTCTTTGCTAAATAAATTTGTGCGTAGATTTGTAACTATATGTTTGATTAAAAAGTGCACATTTAGTTGTTTTTATTGTTCTCTTTAAATGTGCTCCTTAAAGGGACAGTCAACACCAGACTTTTTGTTGTTTAAAAAGATAGATAATCCCTTTATTACCCATTCCCCAGTTTTGCATAACCAACACAGTTATAATAATACAATTTTTACTTCTGTAATTACTTTGTATTTAAAGGGACAGTCAAGTCCAAAAAAAACTATTCATGTTTCAAATAGGGCATGTAATTTTAAACAACTTTCCAAATTACTTTTATAACCAATTTTGCTTTGTTCTCTTGGTATTCTTAGTTGAAAGCTAAACCTAGGAGGTTCATATGCTAATTTCTTGAGTTCATGCATGTGAATTTACCATGGAGACAGCTCTAATTGGCTAAAATGCAAGTATGTCAAAAGAACTGAAATAAGGGGGCAGTCTGCTGAGCAGGGCCACCACTAGAAATTTTGGGCCCCCTGAGTCAACCATTGATCAGGGCCCCCACCCCCCTCCTTTGACATATGCAATTTTTTACCAAGTGACTTTATTCTTAATTGTCTATTTAAACATGGAAATGTTGTAAAGGTAGTAACATACACACACACACAGACACACTCATACACTGAAACACACACACACACTCACACATAAGGATTTACATATAGACACTCTAGCAGACACGCAAAGAAACACACTCAGACACAGAAACCCAAACAGACACTTAGCACTTGTTTACATTGACCTGACAAGTAATGAGGTAAACTACAGTTTTGTAAAAAAAAGGAGATTTAGAAAACAAAATATGGAGTTCTGATTATCTTTTTGTAAAGGAAGATGACAACTAAATTATGACAACAGCATGCAGTGGCTGAAAGGAAGGTCCCTGAACTGTCTAAACAATAATTTAAAGGTTAAATGGTGGAGTGGTTACTTCCGGAAAGGTCTCATTAGTCTCAAAGTCTGTAGAAAGATGTGAATAATCAGTAGTAAGGTCAAAATGTCCTAAATAGGAACAGACAATGGACACACACACACAAACTCAAACTTGCACATACACCCAAGGAAACACAGAGAGAGACAGCCTCATAAAACACACAAAGACGGACCGAGGTGAGGTTCCGGAGGAGGAGCCTAGCACAGGTGGCTGAGCAAACACACTCCAGTCCTAAAGCTGCTGGCGGTGATCTTCGCGCCAAGCCCTGGAAACTGGGGCAGCTGCTGGACAGCAGGATCTAACGCTGCCGGAACGAATGCAGTGAAAATTCATCTCACTGCCTGAATAACCCCCTACTCTGGATAGCTCTGTAAAGTACACATCTGACTTCTAAGCATCCATACAAAACTGCCACAAACTTGCCTCCCTTCACATCCTCTTTCATGGTCGGGGAGAGATAGGGGACAATCTTAGTATAAAAGCTACAGTACCGGGCAGGGGGAGTTTCTGCCTTCTCCCCCTCCGGGGTCTATAATAATCTCCTCTGACTATCTTCTCACCTCTCCGGATGGTACAGGAACGAGGCATGTTGCACTACAAATTTTGAGAGGAACTTTTTCCTTCTTCCTGGGTCTCCTGGCGGACCTGTGCACAATCGGGTAGCTACCCTCCCTCGTCCCCCACCGGTGCTGCGCGGGAGGAGGCAAACCCGGTGTTGTCTTGTGTGAGATCAGAGGCGCCCTTACTTCTCTCGACACCGTCAGTGAGCTGTATGAGACCATCCCCTCCCTTCTTCTCCCCTTGTCCATAACCTCTCCCAACTACCCTCTCACCTCCCCGGACGGCGCAAAGCCTGGACGCTTCATGCTGCTGACCCTGAGAGGATCCTTTGCTTCTTTTCTTTGGATCACCTGGTGGATCCGTGTACGATTGAGTGATTGCTCTTCCTCCTCCCCCACCGGTGCTGCGCGGGAGGAGGTAAACCTAACACCATCTTGCTTGTAAAATCGGAGGCGCTCCTGCTCCCCTCGACATTGCTGGTGAGCTGTGTCTGGACGGCTGCTGGCCGGGTCTCTCCTCTCCCACCGGTGCTGCGCGGGAGGAGACCGGCCCACAGCAGACTGAGACAAGGAGCTGGAAAACCGTAAGTTGCCGTCTGTGAGGGGGGGAGAAAAAAAAAGACATGAAAAAAAAAGAAAGTCTGCTAAAGAGGTAGTATCTCCTGTAAATCAAGGGAGTGGAAGGCTGTTAAAACCGCACCACTATCAGGATAAAGATGGGAGCTGAGACACCTGACAGGGCGACTGAGTAGACTTTGTAAAGAGCCTTATCTCTCCTACAAACATATCCATATTCAGAAGGGAGGAAGGGAAAAGAAGAATACAGATATACAAACCACTTAAATCATTAGCTGCCTGTGGTCATAAAATTACCAACTCAGAACGGACATAATTGTTGCAAGTACAAGCCAAATCATTGTATCTTCTTTCTGAGTAAACGCTGAAAGGTCTTTTCTGGACTGAACACTGTTACAAAGTATAATTATTACTCTACAAACATATAGAAGTCTAAGATAACTACCTCAAGCCACAAGAAAAGCAATTAGCAGATGTAAAATACTGATGCTAACTTAAACACACAATGTGTAAAAGCAAGATTGTCTAGATATAACTCTGGTTATAGATGTTTAAGATTAAAAGCTGATTGCATGATTGTACTAGGTTTCAATAACCAATACCTGCACATGGTTTAGGGAAAATTAGTTTTTTCCAATAAGCATAATTGCCGAACAACCTTTAAGGTTGTTATATAGTCTTTTTTCTTTTAAGGAGCAATAACCCACGGCAAACCCCTTTAACTGGGTATTAAAAGGAGCTTCACTGTGTTCTTTTTTTCCTTTTTCCTTTCTTTTTTTTTTTTTTTTTTATCTTTATAATTGAAACCTGCCACCCTGAACCTAGTCTTAAATTGCTCCACTCTGCTCTCCTCTACATAAAGCTTAAAACCCTCTGAAATTCAAACATTTAAAGTTAATTAAACTTTTGTTGTATTCATTGACTACAGATGTCTAGATTTTTCTGGCGTTATCTTGGGACACCTGAAAGTTAAAACTGGTCTAGTAGCTGGGAACAGATAATGTCAAAGCACTTAACTGTTTAAGCCTGTATGGCAACAATGTCAATGGAGTAAAAATAATTTTCACTATTATAAATGGTTGCTGGAACCAAGCCTACCACATTAGGAGGGAGGAGGGGACATTGACTCCTAGTCTAATAATAGAGCTTACTCTATAAACAGGCCTCAGAGAGAGCCGGCTCTTGGTTATTTTCCACATTTATGTAAATGTATTGCATAACATTGTATGTATGATGTTGTACTGCATGTCTAAATATTAAACAGAACTATTTGTCTAGCCCCTAAACGACACCCTGCCCCTGAGGTGCTGGGGCAGTTAAGGGGCAACTGAACGCAAATCTGCAAAAATAATTCTGCTTCAAATCTTGCTGATCTGACCCTTTTGTTTTTCTTTCTATAATAGCCAGTGACAGGGGCACAGCGCATAAAACTGAACTGAACTTACAATTCTTGTTTCTAATAACACTTCATTGCCATCCGTATATGGCTTGGTGAGCGAGCCTTATTTCACTTTTTGGTTTTTGGACCTATTCACTTATTTTTTTTCTTTCTTTTTTTCCCTCTCATTAACACAGGCCAATAATTGACACAACCCTTTTCCTTGCACTCTCTCCTCCACTTTTCCCCCACTCCCTCGCCTCACCTTCTTTTCCCTCTGTAATTCACTGAGAGGATTCTCTCCCTAGCAAACGCAAGTTTTTATCCCCCCTGCTGATTTTGGCACATGGACAAATTTTTTCACCCTCACTCTAAGACTCCCTCACCAGCCATGGCTGCAAGGCAAAGAGACAGGAAAACCAAGAACACCTCAGATATCCTGTCTGAATCACAAGCAATACCTGTTCTTGTACCCCCTCAGACTGATGCATTTGATATCCAAATTCTGGTCACTAAAATTTCGGAAGTACTGGCTCCCAATTTTGAGGCACTTAAACTAGAAATCAGACAAGACATTACACTTCTATCACAGGAAGTCAGACAGTTTGCCAACAGAATTAATGAAGTCGAACAGAGAGTGTCAGACCTTGAAGATCTGACCACACTTCATAGTGCCAATTCAGAATCTACCAATCTTTCTATCACCACAATGCAGGCCAAACTCGAAGATCTTGAAAACCGTTCCCGTAGGAACAACATTCGGCTAATAGGGGTCCCAGAGGACAAATCTCATGAGAATTTAAACATCTTTATCTCTGAGTCGCTACCTCAACTCCTTAAAATTCCATCTAACTATCCCCAAATTATAGTAGAAAGAGCACATAGGCTTGGCAGACCCTGGGTGGATAACAAAGGTAATTCCAGACCTAGACCGGTGATTGCAAAACTTTTAAATTTCCAAGATAAGGTTACACTGATGCAATTTTACCGAAAGAATCAGCCGATTATGCTGGGAGAATCTAAAATTCTCCTTTTTCAGGATTTTTCAGCTGAGACGTCATCTAAGAGGAGGGCGTTAGCTCCTATATGCACTAAATTAATCCAACAGGGCTGCCAAGCCACTATTATCTATCCTGCAAAACTGAAAATCATAGAAGTCGAGAACACTTATATTTTAAACACCATACAAGAGGCAGAACAACACTTGAAAGATGCTAACATCCTAGGCACGCAGACGTCAGGCCGAAAATAGGTCACTACCATCCTGTTTTACTTTTTCTCTCTTTTTCCTTCTTTCTTTTTTTCATGGATGATAGAAGCAAGGACTATGGTGGTCCAGGAGAGCATATCTGGATAGGGTCCCCTTTTGTTTTTTGTTTTTTTGTTTCTTGGTCACTTACCTTTTTTTTTCCCTCCCCCCTTCTCTCCTACCCCTTCACCCAGTCTTTTTTCCCCCCCCTTCTTCTCTCCTCTCTCTCCCCCCCCCCCCACCTCTCTTAATGGCTATATCTAGATATCTGGTTTAATTCCAGATGGCAAATTTTAAACTGATTTCTTGGAATGTGGGAGGGATCACCACCCCCATCAAAAGGAAAGCTATCCTCACACATCTGAGGAAACTCGGAACTGATATAGCATTCCTACAAGAAACACACTGGACATCGGAGGAATCTCAGATCTTCCTGGGTGAAAGAAATTTTTTTCTCCCCGGGAGATGGAAGAAGAGAGGGATGGCCATCCTGATAGGGAAAAAAATTAACCTAGAGGCCATTTATAGTGAAGTAGACCACGAGGGAAGATCTGTGATATTAAAAGCAAAAATCGGTAAAACAATCCTTACCCTCTGTAAAATATACGCTCCTAACAAACTGGATCCAGGGTTCTGGTCCAGGATTCAGGCTAAAATTCTCTCCGCTCATGAGGGTCATCTGGTCCTCTGCAGCGATTTTAACATGTCTCCACACTGCCCGCTCGATAGATTCAGAAACTCCACTAAATTGCCTAAACCTAAAAGGGACAACTTAGAAGCTAAGCTAATCAAAACAATTAAGCAGAACCTTGCAGTAAAAGACGTCTGGAGGCTCCAGAACCCTGATGTTAGGGATTTCACTTGCCTATCTAGGGCTCACAAAACATTGTCTAGAATCGACCTATTCTTAATTAATGACAGATTAACTATGTCAGAGGTAAAGGCAAGCATACTACCCATCTTCCTTTCTGACCATGGTCCCATTTCATTGGAGTTCCAGCTTAACCATTTTAAAAATAGGCCAACACGCTTTATCTTCCCTTCCTATCTCGCGACTGACCTGAAATTAAAAAATTGGCTTAAAATCAAATTCTCTGACTATCTTCAACACAATCAGGGCCATATAGGCTCCCCCCTGGTATTCTGGGAAGCTGCGAAGGCAGTTCTCAGGGGCGAAATCATAGCATACAGTGCTATAAGAACTAGGAAAATAAGATTAAGAGAGAAAGAAATCACCAACTCAGTAATAAATTCTTACAACTCCTTCTTGTTGGAAAAATCAGCTATAAACTGGGCAAAATATATTAGGGCCAAAAATGCCAGAGATACATTTGCGGTCTTTCAGGAAACACAGAGGGACCTAAGACTCCAAGCCAGAATCTATAGATTCGGCAACAAATCCGGCAAACTACTGGCGAATTTGGTCAAAAGGGAGAAAAAGTCATCTCTCATTGAGAGCATCCAGCAGGATGGTACTCTTCTTGATAAGCCCGATGATATTGCAGAGGCATTTTTTAGATACTATCAAGACTTGTACTCCTGCAGGAGTTCAAACTGTACCCAAGCGTCACATTTTTGGAGTGAAATCTCCTGCCCTAAAATATCAGCTGAAATGGCCGATACTCTCAACGCCCCAATTACCGTTGCAGAAATAATAAAAACGATATCAGACCTCGCCACAAATAAGACACCAGGACCAGATGGCCTTCCGAATGAGTTCTACAAAATTATGAGCTCCGAGATCACTCCCTATCTTAATAACTTATACAACAACATGTATGTCAAAGGTAACCCAGTAGCTACCTCTTTCTCTGCCTCCAACACCATTCTAATCCTGAAGGGTGGGAAAGATACCTCCCTCAAGGAATCATATAGGCCCATAGCTCTCTTAAATGGAGATTATAAAATTTTCTGCTCCGTTATTGCTAGGCGCCTTCAGGCACCACTAGCTAATATTATTCATTCAGATCAGGCAGGGTTTCTCTATAATCGAAACTCTTCAGCAAAAATTAGAGAGGCCATAGTCATCACAGATTACTTTAGGACCATGGGCACGTCAGAGGGTGGGGGCAACTGGGGTGCACCAGATCTGGCTATTGTTTCGATCGATGCAGAAAAAGTATTCGATTCAATACACTTTGATCATCTCTTCACCTCTCTGGCTAAGTTTGGCTTCAGGGGCAACTTCCTTAACTGTATCATGAATCTGTATAAAGAACCATACACTAGCCTGATCATTAATCAGACTTTATCACCACAGATAACCCTCGGAAGGGGAACTCATCAAGGGTGTCCTCTGTCCCCCCTACTCTTCGACGTCTCAATTGAACCCCTGGCAATTATGGTCAGACAACAATTAGCAGGAATTAAGCTGGGCAACCAGGTAATAAAAATCGCTCTCTATGCTGGCGATCTACTGTTATATCTATCAGATATTAAAACTAGCATTCCCAAACTACTAGACATCATCGCCAGATTTGGTTCTTTCTCGGGCTACAAGATCAACGAAGCAAAATCAGAATTGTTATGGCTCAGACAAAATGATAACTCCCCTCTGGACATTCCTTTTACCGTGGCTAGAGAATCCCTCAAATATTTAGGTATCTTTATTCCCTCTTCGCCCAGGGAACTGTACGATCTTAACTTTACTCCAATCTTAGCAAGCATCAAGGAGAAACTCAAAAACTGGCAATCACTACCATTATCCATCTCTGGTCGGATTGCCCTATTCAAAATGGTCTTGCTTCCAAAGCTTCTTTATCTACTACAGAACATCTCATTAATACTTCTAGAGAGGGACGTTCGCTGTTTTAACAGTGCACTTAGCAAATTCTTATGGCAGGAAAAAAAACCTAGAATATCGCTGAGCAAACTTTCCCTCCCGAAAGACAGCGGTGGCCTTGCACTGCGAGATATCCGATCATACAATTACGCCTTCTTGATTCGAGTGGTGGCCGACTGGATTTCTCATAGTAACTATGTTGCAAATAACCCACTGGAGGAAAATATTAGTAACCCCTACCTGCCGCTAGCGTTAATTCATTGCCCACCTAAAGAACTACCATGCGAAATCAAAAAACTTAAATCTTTCTCTAACCCGCTGAAGGCCTGGTGGAAAGTGGGTAGTCTATTTTCTTTAAACTGTAAAGTTTCTCAGTATCTCCCACTGCAGGGGAATCCGAAATTCCCCGCAGGCTTAAACTCTGTAACATCCAAGAAGTGGCATAATTCAGGCCTGAATAGGCTGATACAGCTTTGGAACCCAGAGCGAAAATGTGTCAAATCTTTTGATGAATTAAAAACAGAGTTCCAAACTAACAATAAGGAATTCTTTGCATATTTGCAAAGCAGACATCTTCTTCTCGAGCTAACAAATGAGGCAGGCTGGAACTGGACCCTGGGCAAACTGGAAAACTGGGTTACTCTGTTTAAAAATGGCATCAGGTCCATCTCTCTGTGCTATCAGCTAATCAAATCTAGCAAAAGTGAATCAGAGCTAAGGAAAATTGCTTCTCTTTGGAAAAAATTGCTTCCACAATCCAATATTGATATAAAAATTGTTCAATCTTCATAAAGTGGCTCAAGATACTCTTTCAGCTACCTGGCGGGAGATGCATGTTAAATTTTTGCATAACTCATACTTCACTCCCGAGAAGGGCTATAAAATCCGCAATCTCAGCTTCAAAAAATGCCCAAAATGCTTGTTTCCTGCAGCGGATCTAATGCACATGACCTGGAGTTGTCCCAAAATAAGACATCTTTGGTGGAAGTTGGAGTTCTGGCTTAATAAAACCCTTAAAATCTCTCCTCTGGGCTTCACGCAATCTAATATTATATTCGGCCCAAAGAATCATAATCCATATAATAAATTCATACTTCTCTCGATTCTGGCAACCAGATATCTTATCCTTAAAAAATGGAAAATGAGAGCAACCCCATCTATCCCGGAGATCAAGAATTGTCTGAAAAAACAATGTTTACTAAAACAAAGAGGCACTAATTTAGATAAAGACGAAGATATCAGACAATTGTTTGGTAAATGGTCAGTTTTTATTAAGTCAATGCCTGAGGTCGAGATGAATGATCTAATATTCCCATTTAGAAACTCAGAATTGGTGCTACTGGGCGCCTGGTAACGACCTAGCGATTGAGATGACCTAGGAAACTTTATCTGAACTTTTTTATGGTCTCTTCACCACATCTTTTGTCCGTTGTACTGCGGCCTCTTGTGGGGGTGGGGGAGAGGAGGTCCCCTTTGTTCCTTCCTTGTCCCCACCCCGTTTCCCTTCTCTTCCTTACCGTCTTCCCCTTTTTTTTTTTCTTCACTTTTATGGGGGGGGGGGGGGAGGTTGGGGTTGTTTATTTAAAAGATAAAACTTCAGCAGAACAATTAATTATTTATTGATTGATGGAAGTATAAAACGTCATTGAATTGTTTAAATGTTTAATTCTGAGATTTTTATGCTATTTTGTTTTTGTGAATTATTGCTGATATGTAAATAAAATAATAAAAAAACAAAAAAAAACACACAAAGACATATACACACATACACACACAGAGACACCCACAGAAAACACATAAAGACATACACACACACAGAGAGACAACCACATGAAAAACACAGAAAGACATACATACACACACCCTCACAGAGACACCCACAGAAAACACAAACATACATAATACATACACACAAACACCCTCACAGAAACACCCATAGAAAAAGCTCAAAGACATATGCACACACCCTCACAGACATCCACAGAAAATGCACAAAGACATACACACCCACCCTCACAGAGAGACCCACAGATAAAAAATACATACACATAGAGACACAAACCAAAGCACAAATAGTCAAAGACATAAACACATACACCCACAGAAACACTAACAGGAGGAAACATTTATGCACCTTGCATCCCCTAAATCAACAGTGTGTGACATGCATGATAAAAAAAATGCAGAATTTAAGAGATCACTTTTTAAAGAATCATATTTGTAAATGTGGAAACAAAAATAATTCTGTGAATTCAAAATTGTACATTAATGAGCTGGGTAGATGGCTAGATGAAGAAAAGTACCTTTAAAAGGTTGAGATATGTTTGTTTGTTTTTTTCCCATTTTCCCCAACCAAGAGCAACACTTCAAATATAGTGTACAAATTTTCCCATCTGTCAGCTGTACTTATGGATTTTGAAAACGCTGTACTCTATATGGTCTTGGTGGGACCATAAGCTGTGGTACTCATACCATTAGATCTGGTTAAATGCAGGATTTAGGCTTGTTGGTATGTATTTCAAAACTAAGTCAGCTGTAATGTAAACTGAACAGTTTTAAGTTAACCTGTCTCATTTCAAACACTGAGCAATCTTAGTCTGAGAGTATAAAGTTTTATGCAGATGTAAAAATCTTAGATAAAATGCCTCCTTGATCTGGAAAGTCCTTGCATAAAGGGGCAGTAAACTGGAATGTTATATATATATATATATATATATATATATATATATATATATATATATATATATATATATATATATATATATATATATAAAATGCATATCTGCCAAAAGGGCATCAACCATTTGTGTATTGAGGAGGAAACATTTCTGCATGGTTTTAAATATAGAATTTCTACAGCATTGTCAAATAATCATAAATACACTGCTGCTAAAAAAATGTGTTTTTATGGACCCCTGGCCCCACCATACAACTACTATCACACTGAAGTTGCAATCCAAAATTGCACAAAGAAATAAAAAACATTTGCTAAGTAAGTCCTACCTCCTCTTCAAATAAAAGTGATCTGCCGTCTGACTCAGGCACACACTGTACAAAGTGCCAAGTCTGTCTCACACTGAGCATAGTGGTTTAGTGCACACTAAGAAATCCTCTCAAATGCTAATACTTTACTCCTTGTAATAACATTTCCCATGCTCAATTAGCACTCTGCTGTAGTACCCACTGGTGGCTGCCAAAATTTAAAAGTTCTTTTAGTTCTTGCCTCATGAGGCCCTCCTGGCTCATTGGGCCCCTGAAAGGAGTCACCCCTGTCACCCCCTGATGGCGGCCCTGCTGCTGAGCCTTAGATACAAGGTAATTACAGTGGAAAAAAGTGTATAATTATAACTGTGTTGGTTATGCAAAACTGGGGAATTGGTAATTAAGGGATTATCTATCTTTTAAAACAACAAAAATTCTGGTGTTGACTGTCCCTTTAAGCATCTGCAGACTGCCCCCTTATTTCAGTTCTTTTGACAGACTTCATTTTAGCCAATCAGTGCTGACTCCGCTGTAAATTAACGTGCATGAGCTAAATGTTATCTATATGACACACATGACCTAATTCCCTCTAGTGGTGAAAAACTGTCAAAATGCATTCAGATAAGAGGCGGCCTTCAAGGTCTAAGAAATTAGCATTTGAGCCTACACCTAGGTTTAGCTTTCAACTAAGAATACCAAGAGAACAAAGCAAAATTGGTGATAAAAGTAAATTGGAAAGATGTTTAAAATTACATGATCTGAATCATTAATGTTTATGTTCGATTTGACTGTCCCTTTAAATTAATCTATAGTTTTTCTTTATTTTATTCTTTATTTTTTTGGGATGTCTATTTACAGACTTTCCAGCTCTGAAGTACATAGTCACCATTATATCCCAATGGGATTGTTGACATGTCACAATTTGGGAGCTCTGTCAGTTCTCCCTCCCAAAACTCTCCAAGATATTTCTAATTGAAGATTGCCCTAACCACATCCATTTGCTCCCAGCTCCACCCATTCCCCATGACAACCATGCTCCCAAGTAAATTGAACCATCCCTCTTTTGCAAAAAATCCACCTCTTGATCTCCCTGAGTAAATCCCTGCCTCTCCTGCCACAGAATGTTTTGGGAAATATTGGGAGTAATGTTAGATTTCTTATCAAGTTAAATGGGCATGAAACCAAACATAAAAGCCAAAAACAAAACCATGTTTCAGTGCAAATGTTTTTTAATGATTTATTTTTTTTAATTCCAATTTTCTTCTACGGTTACAAGTCCCCAAACTCCCCAGAATTCTAAATTCCAAACTTATTCTGAAATACAAACTTTGTAATTAATATAATTTTTTTTTTTAATCATAAATTACTTTTTCCTTGCCTATAAGTCACAATCTTCTCTGCCTGTGTCTTTGTTTTAATTGTTTTTTTTCTAAAATGCAAATAATATTTAAAACAGCAAACATTACCTTTCTGATTACAGTACTGTATTTTCTTTCAAAGGGTACTATATATACAAAACTATTCAAAATGAAATAAAATTACCTTTAGGTTCCATCTATAAGCTGTGTTAAGATATGTAAATATTACCTAAATTACATAAGTTGTTTACACTTGGTTCCATCTTCTCTCGCAAACTTTCCCATTTTAAAGATGCAAATATTCCAAACTCCAAACTCTTCCGAAATCCAAACCTTTTTTTAATCAAAAGTAATTTGGGTAAAGGGTTTTTCTATATGTATTATCAGATTTACTTAAAGGGACATGAAAACCAAAACTTTTCTTTCATGCTTTAGGTAGAACATACAATTTTAAACAATTTACTTCTGTTATCAAATTTGCTTCATTTTCTTGGTATCATTTGTTGAAGGAGCAGCAATGCACTACTGGTTTCTAACTGAATACATGGGTGAGCCAATGACAATCGGTATATATATGCAGCCACCAATCAGCAGCTAGAACCTAGGTTATTTGCTACTCCTGAGCTTACCTAGATAAACCTTTCAGCAAAGGATATCAAGAGAAGGAAGCAAATTAAAAAATAGAAGTAAATTGGAAAGTTGTTTCAAATTGTATGTTCTGTCTAAATAACGAAAGAAAAAAATTGGGTTTCACATCCCTTTAATTTTCATAGTATTATTTGTTGTAGAGATATCTAGCTAGATAGTATTTACATTTCTGGAGCAGTGCATGAAAGGAAACGCTGGTGCTGTGCTTGCAAATGTATAAGAGTTATAAAACTGCTGCCACATATTGCTCCAGTCACGTGCACATAAACTTTCCTACCTTCTTTTCAACCAAGGATACCAAGAAATCAAAGTAAATAGGATAATAGAAGTAAAGGGAAAGATTTTTGTAAAATTTATATCTGAATCTTTTTTCTGTGGCTTTTATGTCCCTTTAAATATACGGTAACTGTACTCTTATTTAAAAAAACACAAACAAAATGATTACACCAATAGTCTAAAAAATACCTATATAATTATAATATTTATATTGAAATGCTATTGTTTAGTAGGATGTGCGTTCGGATCAATCTTGATGATTCAAATGCGGAAGAAGGTAACTTCTTGCGGCATTTGGATAATTTCAGAGCCGGATTCCTTCTTGTGAAAGTGCATCACATTTATGCAAATCCAGATCTACGTGTGTTTCACTTTCACAAGAAGAAATCCGTCTCCAATAAGAGCTGAATGCCGTTAGTGGCTTCCGCATGCCTAGTGCTGAGTAACATCAAGTCGTTAAATTGTCACCGTATTACATTTCAGATTTTTGAAAGAAGATGTTACTCTGCTGAACCCACTTTTTGTTGAGTAACTTACGTAGGCTCGTCTTTTTTTCAGTAATATAAATGCAGGTGCAAACTATAATAGGGCTACATTTCAAGTGGCGTTCAAACATTAGCACGCAATATTAAATTATTGTGCTTGTGCTAACTTGCTCTCATATCACAAGTTGAAAGTAAATGTGACAGCATGAGCGCAAAATAAATTTGCACTTATCGGATTAGCGCTACTGAAGTCCTTGTGTAAAGGGTTAGGGCTAAAATAAAAGTTGCACCAAACACAACTAATAAATTGAAATAAAATATTATATAATAATAATAATAATAATTTGCGATTTATATAGCGCTTTTCTCCCTGTGAGACTCAAAGCACTTTACAAAAATACCAACATAAAACATAAAAGTTAGGAGATTCTGAAGGTCAGATAAGCGGACTGAATGCCAGATGGAAGAGGTGGGTCTTTAGCTTTTTTTTAAAAGTCTGTAAGGACGGTGCCTCTCTGATTGCGCACGGTAAACAGTTCCAGAAAGTAGAGGCAGCGTGGCAGAATGCTCTGGAGCCTGAGTTTGTCCTTATTCTTGGCACTGAGAGGAGAGATGTGTTGGCTGACCTAAGTGAACAGGATGGGATGTAGGGTGTCAGGAGCTCTTTCAGGTACTGTGGGCCTTGGTTGTTTAAGGCTTTGAAGGTCATCAGGCCAATTTTAAAATATGTTCGCCATTTAATTGGAAGCCAATGCAGGGAGTGGAGAACAGGTGTTATGTGGCAGGAGCGAGTTTGATTGGTCAATAGTCTTGCTGCTGCGTTTTGTACTGTCTGAAGGCGATGGAGTTCTTTTTTTGGGAGGCCCAAGTAAAGTGCATTGCAGTAATCTAGCCTAGAGGATACAAATGCATGGATTAATGTTGGCATATCATCCGGTGGAATTAAGTGTTGTATCCTGGCTATGTTTTTCAGATGAAAGTAGGCAGATTTTTATTACGGAGGAAATCTGCTGTTTAAAAGATAGTCCAGCGTCAATCAGCACTCCGAGGTTTCGTACCTTTGCTGAACTAACGAGTTCAGAGCCTCCAAGCTCCAGGGCAGTTGGGTGATCGTGGGATATTTTTGATGCCCGTGGTCCCCTCACCAAGAGTAACTTTGTTTTGTCAGGGTTCACTTTGAGACAGCTAGCATTCATATATATATATATATATATATAATGTTTATATATATATATATATATATATATATATATATATATACATACACACACACACACACAATCTAATTAAAAATATTTATATAAATATAAAAAATAATAAGAGTTAAAGAGTGTCAGGGTGCCATGAATCAGACTGAGACGAGAAGTGCAAAAATAATCACACCTTTATTAATAACAAAAAAATAATAAAAAGTCAACAAGTCAAATAACAAGCCAGGAGTCAAAACCAGAGCTGGTAGTCAGACGTGCCGTGTCAGGAGCCAAAGCGAATAGTCAGATGAGCCAGAATCAGGAACAAGGAAAACAGCAGAGTCAGGAACAAGCCAGGGATCAGGAACCAGGAAGGACGTCAGATAGCCAGGTAATACACAGGAACTCTCACAAACAGGTCTGAGACAACGCAAAGGCAAAGCATACTGAACAGAGGCCCTTTAAATAATAACTGATGACATCACAATTCTGAGACTGCATCCTGTCTAACACAGATGATGCACACCAGTCTGGCCATAAAAGGAAGTGCAGGAAATTAGCAGCATCCCCCACAATGCACCATAGTCAGCAAGAGAGGTGAGTAAAATGGCTGCCAGCAGCACATGGCAAACAAAATAGGGAAAAAACCCTGAGAAAGAGGTATATGACAAGGTGTTTGAATGGAAAGGGCTAATATAGATATATACATTCATATGTGTAAGTATGTATATATACCTATGCATATATATGTGTATACATGTGTATTTATATTTATATATGTATATACATACATACACACATATAAACACACACACACACATATATATTTATATATACGTGCCATCATAGGAGGCTCCTATATGTGTATTACAATTTTTTAACAATATTTTATATAAAAAAATTTTTTTAAAGTTTCTAAAAAAAATATATATATTGTAGCCCAAGGTATCCCCAAACCCAGACTCCGCCGCCATGTATGTAGCAATGTGATTATGCGATTGCACTCCATATTACGCAATGAAGGAGAGGCTGTGAGCCTTTCAGCTCCTCTCTATTGCGTAATATGGATGGCTTTCTAAATTTTTGTATGAGCAGTGAGAGCCAGTGCCACCCAGTGGCACTCAAGGCTCTTCACGGCCCATACCGCTCCCAATAGAGGCTGCTCTCTAAGCAGCCTCAGAGCCAATCAGCTATCCGATGCTGGACTCAAATGACTGAGTCTGTTTGTCACTGTCTCTCTTCTCTCTCATCTAAGTCTGGGCGAGAAGAGAGCTGACAGCTGATTAATGTCACTTGTGAGCCTGTGAGGAGAGCTGCTACCGGTGAGTAAGAAGAACGAAGAGAAGAGAGAAGACAGGAGCCGGAGAACAACAACAGTAAAGTTAGTGCCAACTGGTAGTAGAGGAGACTGCTTACCAAACAGCAAGTATGGGAAGGGATTTTAAAGCTGATTATGTTTTTAAGGTGTATTCAAGGGGTTAATTATATCTTCAATTTACCACTTGATTTCCTTGTGAGAAGAGGTTAAAAAAAAATCCCCAGTGCAGTTACTTCGAACAGCTGGTACACTATTTAACTCCTTAGTGACAATATGCTCACTGGCACATGTTAAAGCTTTTAGCAGAAGTTGTGGTAAAATGTCAGTATATTTAACAAACTATTTGTTACATATGGTAAAGTGGTAAAGTTGAACTGTCTTCCAATATTAACTGTGGATAAACTGAAACACCACTAAACAGAAGTAACAGGAGAAATAGATTTAACAACTATGCTATTACACATACTATAACTAAATATCAACTGTCTGGATAGATTAAAGGGACAGTCTAGTATAAATTAAACTTTCATTATTCAGATAGGACTTTTAATTTTAATCAACTTTCCAATTTACTTTTATCATCAAATTTGCCTTTTTCTCTTGATATTCTTAGTTTAAACTAAACACAGGTAGGCTCATATGCTAATTTCTAAGCCCTTGAGGGCTGCCTCTTATCACATGCTTTTTAAATCTCTTTTCAACACAAAGAGATAGAAAGTACATGTGGGCCATATAGATAACACTGTGTTCAGGCACAGGAGGTTATTTAAGATTTAGCACAAAACAATGATACATTTAAGACAATAGATAATAAACAGTCACAGTCATGTGATCAGGGGGCTGGAAAAAGGTTCCTAGATACAAGGTAATCACAGAGGTAAAAAGTATATTAATATAACTGTGTTGGTTATGCAAAACTGGGCAATGGGTAATAAAGGGATTATCTATCTTTTAAAACAATAACAATTCTATGGTAGACTGCCCCTTTAAGAATAATGCGTTAACCTGCTTGGTAGCTGTAGTTTGCAAGTAGACATTTAAAATAATGCAGCAGGCGTCAATATCATCTAATTTTCAGCTGATTTAGAAAATTGGCAAGTGTGTGGAATGTACATACAGGTTGGCAATGCTACCTGTAATCTTCTTATGAGTGGACTTGGGATCTGAGAATACATGAGAGGCCATGATCATCATACAAGTTTAGTCACAATGGGGGCGTGTCCACAATGTACCTACATATATGTATTCCACTGGGAGTGTGTATGGTATTGAGAGTGCATGATTCAATACCATTTTCCATTTCAAAGCTATGATGGGGGCGGCCCCACATGACTCCTTCCATACATAAATGGAACATACGCATCCTAGAGAGAGTGCATGTTTGATTGAGAGTACATGATTCCATTCCATACCTTTGATCCATTTCTAAGTTGATAGGTTGTAATTTGGGTCCCTACATTGATTTATTAATATGGGAATAACTACCTAACCTACTTGTCAGTTCGTTTAAGGTATATTTGTTTAAGATTTTTTTTGTTTTTGTGTTTTTAAGATTAACGTTAGAATATTGTTTTAATACACATAGAATCTGTCATTCATTGATCAATTGTGTTTTAGATTCAACCAGATGGTCCTTCACAGTGTTTATCCTTGGATGCCTCAACACAGTCTTATTTTATAACTCTTTTTTGGTAGATTGGGTCTCACTGGGTATAGATGCCTACTTGACCTAAGGTTTATGAATGTTTTTCATTATTTATAGTTTTCTTTTTTGATATATTTCTTTTTTTGATACTTTTTTGACTATCTTTAATTGTTTTCTCTTCTTAGCCACCATTCTGCGGTCCCACAGATGTGAAAATGTTTATTGGGGAAGGGGGTACCTCTTGAGGTGATGTTCTTTGGATAACAATTATCCCTCTATATACTTTTGATAATGGTGATGCCACAATGAGATGGGCATATATTTTTACACGTGGCTAACAAGGAGTCTTTAGAATATTGTATATTTTGGTTGTGATCTGACGAATGACAACATATATGTGTCTGCCTTTGGTCCACCACCGAGTAAATCAGAGTGTACATGATAACTCCGCCCATGATCGGCGTTCTTCAATCTGCAGACCAATAGGGCACTTGGATTGATGACCATGTGTGGCGTGGACACGCCCTATATATGACGTAATTTTTTTAAATTTTATTTTGTGGTCCATGTACAGTACATACGTAATTGAGCTAGGAGGGGTGTGAGTCTAGTGTAATGCGGACACGTCTTTTAGATGATGAGTTTTGTGTCTTATGTTTGAGCGAGATACTTGGGAGGAGAATCGTTGTGATGACAGTTATTTTATTTTTGGATTAGGATGCACACTCGTATAAGACATATCTGTAGCCAGTCCATACACAAGTATTGACATGCTGTTTATATTGATTCTCCTCGTAGCTATGTGGGTGTATTCAAGATCAGCCTATGAGGGGGTTTGTGATGATAACCATGCCAAATAGCTTGTGATTCACTGTGCTGGGGGGGGGCATTATGCCTTCTGGCAATTATTATTGGGTAATCTAACTGTTTGAGACGTAGTGCAGCTGACTTTTGACAGTTACCTTTGACAGTTTTCCTGCGTTATGTACAGCTGATTCTTGTTGGGGGTTGAATACCACTGTATTATAACCCATTTTGTATAACACATTTGGTATCACATTTACTATAATAATGAGATGATAGTCTTTTTTAACATTTTTTATTACCAATAGCTGTTATCTTATCAGGACACGTTTTTTGCACACGGACAGCCTTGATTGGTTGTGAACAAAGGGAGGGATCCACAGGTCTATAAAAGTTTGATTTGCACATGTGTTGGTTGTCAGAGGAAGGGACTGTGTTTTGTCCCGAAACGTCACAAATAAAAGTTTCTTTGTCACAGACGTCTAAAAACCAGCGAGTGCTTAATTCCAAACCTTATATATATATATATATATATATATATATATATATATATACACGCACACATATACACACTCTTTATATATGTAGAACCTAAGTGACTCCCCATGCTGTTAAAGGGGCGACTCTAGAGGGTGTACCCCCATTGATTACTGGAGTACCCCAAAATGGCAAAGTGGCCAGCTGCCTAAATTGGAAAGGTATGTCCTTATTTTTCATATACAGTGCTTTATACAGAGCAAGGAGAGAAATAACAAAGGGAGAATGGGGATTTTAAAAAATGGAAGGAATAGGCAGTAAAAAAATAAATTCCTCCTAGTAGCCCTGCTTCTTTGATATTTATCTTCATGGTCAACAGTTTTCACCCACAATTTTTATGGCCTAGAACAACCCCAGATTGCATTTATGTTATGATTATTAAAGAGCAGCAACTAAGCATGTGGGAAATTGTATATATAAAAGCGAAAAAAATGATTACATGTAAAATTAAAGGGACATTATACACTATATTTTTCTTTGCATAAATGTTTTGTAGATGATCCATTTATATAGCCCACCTGCGAGTGTTTTTGTAACAATGTATAGTTTTGCTTATTCTTGAATAACATTGTGTTGATTTTCAAACTCCTAAGCAAGCCCCAAATTATCAGATGTAGACCTAGGTCTACAGATTCCAGTTTGTGTAATCTGTCATTTCATATGCAGGAAAGTGGGACTGTCTACTATTCCTGCTTTCCCATCCCCTTTCACTTGACGTTCCAGCCTAACCTCATCAACATTGCTAAACTGGGAGCTTCCAAGTGTTTAAAAGGTTTTATACTGGATTTTTAGATCAGTATCTGTGCATATCCTTCTTTATAGTAGTGTCTATTACATGCAGTTATATGAAAACTGGTGTACACTGTCCCTTTAAAACTAGCTACTAATATGTGTAGCATAACATCTTATTCATTGTTCATTGGTTGACATTCACAGCTCCTGAAGCTCTATTCGTAGAGAGGGACAATTCAAAATGTTTCCAAAAAAGTTGATTTATTCAGCACAAAAGCATCCTTTAAAATGTACTACATTTTGGAAACCTTATGATAGATAGAACAGAGAAAACTATGAGCATAATGCATGTTTCATGCTTACTGTACTTTTAGTTACAAAATAAAAGGTACATTAGTTTAAATGCCGCAAAATCATCCAAACATTGAGAAGAAAAAAGATTACTTTTCCTTCAGAGATGCAAAAAGGCTTTGCAAATAGTCCTGTCAAAAGAGGTGATTGACAATATCCACTAATGGAATTTTCTCTGTTTGTTAACAGTTTTACAGAGGTAGTTTTGAAGAATTTCTTACACTTTGCTTCTCTTTCTTGGAGTACTGTGAGTCAACTCTCTGAGGTTCAAGGGATATGAAACCTAATTTGTTTTCTTTAATGATTTAAATTGAGCATGCAATTTTAAGCAACTTTCTACTTTACTCCTATTACCAAATTTTTCTTCGTTCTCTTAGTATCTTTGTTTGAAAAAGCAGGAATGTAAACTTAGGAGCCGGACCATTTTTGGTTCAGCACCTGGGTAGCACTTGCTGATTGGTGGCTAAATGCTCTCTGAACACACATGTATTTATTTCACGATTCAGATAGAGCATGCAATTTTAAGCAACTGTATAATTTGCTCCTATTAGCAACATTTTCTTTGTTCTCTTGGTTATCTTTATTTGAAAAAGCAAGAATGTTAGCATAGGAGCTGGCCCATATTTGGTGCAGAACCCTGGATAGCACTTGCTGATTGGTGGCTACATTTTGACACCAATCAGCAAGCGCTACCCAGGTGCTGAACCATAGATGGGCCGACTCTTAATCTTTTCAAATAAAGATACCAAGAGAATGAAGAAAAAAAGAAATAGGAGTAAATTAGAAACTTGCTTAAAATGACATGTTCTGTCTGAATCATGAAAGAAAAAATTTGGGTTCAGTATCCTTTTAAAGAAGAAATTTGAGTCTCATATCCCTTTAATATAAGTCAAAACATGCTCCTTTTGAATACACATTAAGAAACCGAACTTTGCAGAGAGAAAATTACGGTATATACAAAATGTGTTTAATTAAAGGGATATGAAACACAAACATTTTCTTTTTTGATCAGACATACAGTTTTTAAAAAATCCCCAATTTACTTATTTTATCAAATTAACTTTGTTCTCATGATATAATTTGTTGAAGAGGTAGGTAGGTAGTGTGCACGTCCGGTGCACTATATGGCAGGAAAAAGTGCTGCCAGCAAAACTGCTGCCAAATAGGGCTGTAGACACATGCACACTCCTGAGCTTACCTTTCTGTTTTTCAATAAAGAATATTAAGTGAACAAAAAAAAGTTGATAATATAAGTTAATTGGAAAGTTGTTTAAAATAACTTGCTCTAGTTGAACCATGAAAGAAAATGTTTGGGTTTCATGTCCCTTTAAAAATGTTTCTTTCATGAATTCGCTATAATTTTAAACAACTTTCCAAGTTGCCTTTTTTTATCAAATTTGCCTCATTATCTTGGTATGCTTTGTTGAAGGAGCAGCAATACACTACTGGGCACTTGCTGATCACATTTGATGAGCCAATGATGGGAGGCATATATGTGCTGCCACCAATTATCAGATACCTAAGTATGCTTTTGAACAAAGAATTCCAAGAGAATACTGCAAATTAGATAAAAGGAGTAAATTAGAAAGTTATTTGAAATCGCATGCTCTGTCTGAATCATAAAATAAAAAAGGAAATTTATGCTTACCTGATAAATTTATTTCTTTTACGATATGACGAGTCCACGGATTAAATCCTGACTAATGGGATATTCACCTCCTGGTCAGCAGGAGGAGGCAAAGAGCACCACAGCAGAGCTGTTAAATAGCTCCTCCCTTCCCTCCCACTCCAGTCATTCGACCGAAGTTAGGAGGAGAAAGGAAATGCCAAGGAGCAGAGGTGACTGAAGTCTGACAAAAATAGAAACCTGTCTCTTATAAAAAACGACAGGGAGGGCCGTGGACTCATCATATCGTAAAAGAAATACATTTATCAGGTAAGCATAAATTTCCTTTTCTTTTACAAGATATGACAAGTCCACGGATTTCATCCTTACTTATGGGATACAATACCAAAGCTATAGGACATGGATGAAAGGGAGGGACAAGACAGGAACCTAAACGGAAGGCACCACTGCTTGAAGAACCTTTCTCCCAAAAACAGCCTCAGACGAGGCAAAAGTATCAAATTTGGAAAATTTGGAAAAAGTGTGAAGAGACGACCAAGTTGCAGCCTTGCAAATCTGTTCAACAGACGCATCATTTTTAAATGCCCATGAGGAAGCCACAGCCCTAGTAGAATGAGCTGTAACTCGTTCTGGAGGCTGCTGTCCAGCAGTCTCATATGCAAGACGGATGATACTCTTCAGCCAAAAAGAAAGAGAGGTAGCCGTAGCTTTCTGACCCCTACATTTCCCAGCAAAAACCACAAACAATGAAGATGTTTGACGAAAATCCTTAGTCGCCTGCAAGTAAACTTTAAGGCACGAACTACGTCCAAGTTATGTAACCTACGCTCCTTCTTAGAAGAAGGGTTAGGACATAATGAAGGAACAACAATTTCCTGATTAATATTCTTGTTAGAAACAACCTTAGGAAGAAAACCAAGTTTGGTACGTAACACCACCTTATCAGAATGGAAAATAAGATAAGGAGAATCACATTGTAATGCCGAAAGCTCAGAAACTCTGCGAGCAGAAGAAATAGCAACCAAAAATAAAACTTTCCAAGATAACAACTTAATATCTATGGAATGCATAGGTTCAAACGGAACCCCTTGAAGAACATTAAGCAATAAATTCAAACTCCAAGAAGGAGCAATCGGTCTAAACACAGGACTGATTCTAGTCAGGGCCTGACAAAAAGATTGAACATCTGAAACATCTGCCAGACGCTTGTGTAGCAAAATAGACAAAGCAGAAATCTGTCCCTTTAAGGAACTTGCTGATAACCCTTTCTCCAATCCCTCCTGGAGAAAAGATAAAATCCTGGGAATCCTAACCCTACTCCATAAGTAGCCCTTGGATTCACACCAATAAAGATATTTACGCTAAATCTCATGGTAAATTTTTCTAGTAACAGGCTTGCGTGCCTGAATTAAGGTATCAATTACCGCATCAGAGAACCCTCGCTTAGATAAAATCAAGCGTTCAATCTCCAAGCAGTCAGCTGCAGAGAAATTAGATTTGGATGATGGAAGGGTCCTTGAATGAGAAGGTCCTGCCCCAATGGAAGCTTCCACGGCGGCAGAGAAGACATGTCCACCAGATCGGCATACCAAGTCCTGCGGGGTCACGCAGAAGCGATTAGAATCACAGAAGCTTTCTCCTGTTTGATCCGTGCAATCACCCGGGGAAGGAGAGCAAGCGGTGGAAACACATAAGCTAGGCTGAACGACCAAGGCACTGCCAAGGAATCTATCAGTTCGGCCTGAGGATCCCTGGACCTGGATCCATACTTTGGGAGCTTGGCATTCTGACGAGACACCATCAGATCCAAATCTGGTCTGCCCCACCTGAGAATCAGAGTGGCAAAGACCTCTGGGTGGACTTCCCATTCCCCCGGATGAAACGTCTGTCTGCTCAAAAAATCCACCTCCCAGTTGTCCACTTCTGGGATGTAGATTGCTGACAGATAACAAGAGTAAGCCTCCGCCCACCGAATTATCTTGGACACTTCTGTCATCGCTAAGGAACTCCTTGTTCCTCCCTGATGATTGATGTAAGCCACAGTCGTGATGTTGTCCGACTAAAATCGGATGAATTTGGCCAAAGCCAACTGAGGCCAGGTCTGAAGCGCATTGAACATTGCTCTCAATTCCAGAATATTGATTGGAAGTAGAGACTCCTACCGAGTCCACACACCCTGAGCCTTCAGGGAATTACAAACTGCACCCCATCCTAGTAGGCTGGCATCCATTGTCACTATCACCCATGAGGGTCTGCGGAAGCACATCCCCTGGGACAGATGATCCTGCGACAAACACCAGAGAAGAGAGTCTCTTGTCTCCTGATCCAGATCTATCTGAGGAGACAAATCTGCATAATCTCCATTCCACTGCTTGAGCATGCTCAGCTGTAGTGGTCTGAGATGAAAACGAGCAAAAGGAATGATGTCCATTGCCGCCACCATCAACCCAATTACCTCCATGCACTGAGCCACTGATGGCCGAGGATTGGACTGAAGGGTTCGACATGTATTCAGAATCTTTAATTTTCTGACTTCCGTCAAGAAAATCTTCATTGCTATGGAATCTATTAGAGTTCCCAGGAAAGGAACCCTTGTCTGTGGAATTAGTGAACTCTTTTCTAGATTTACCTTCCACCCGTGAGTCCTTAGAAAGGACAGAACCATGTCGGTATGAGACTTTGTCAGTTGATAAGACGATGCCTGGATCAGAATATCGTCCAGATAAGGCACCACTGCAATGCCCCCCAGTCTGAGAACCGCCAGCAGAGATCCTAGAACCTTCGTGAAGATCCTGGGTGTCGTGGCCAGCCTGAAAGGAAGAGCCATGAACTGAAAATGTTTGTCCAGGAAGGCAAACCTTAGAAACTGGTGATGATCTTTGTGGATAGGAATATGAAGATAAGCATCCTTTAAGCCCACGGTAGTCATATATTGACCCTCCTGGATCAATGGAAGAATTGTCCAAATCGTCTCCATCTTGAAAGATGGGACTCTGAGGAACTTGTTTAGAATATTGAGGTCTAAAATGGGTCGAAACGTTCCCTCTTTTTTGGGAACCACAAAAAGGTTTGAGTAAAATCCCTGTCCCTGTTCTTGTTTTGGAACAGAACAAATTACTCCCATAGAGGAGAGGTCTTTTACACAACGTAAGAACGCCTCTATTTTTATCTTGTCTACAGACAATCATGAAAGAAGAAACCTTCCCCTTGGGAAGGAATTTTTGAACTCCAACTGATACCCTTGAGACACAATTTCCAGTGTCCATGGATCCTGAACGTCTCTTATCCAAGCCTGGACAAAGAGAGAAAGTCTGCCCCTACTAGATCCGGTCCCGGATCGGGGGCCACCCCTTCATGCTGTCTTGGGAGCAGCAGCAGGCTTCTTGGGTTGTTTACCCTTGTTACAATTCTGATTGGGTCTCCAGACGGACTTGGATTGTGCAAAGTTCCCTTCCTGCTTAGCGGCAGAGGAAGAGGGACACCCTTGAAATTTCGAAAGGAACGAAAATTACTCTGCCTATCACTCTGCTTAGGAAAATGTTGACAAAATATAAAACAAAAGGGGATGCTATAGGCGTAACACTGCAATCAATAATAATCTATATGTACAGATGAATATGAATTTTTAAATTTGAAAAAAAGTATTTTTCTTAAAAGTGTGATGGAAAAAAATCTTGTGATGGCTGCCTCCTCCTTGCCGCCAACTGGTCCGGGTACAACTACAAGAAATAAAAGAGAACAGAGGGACCCCTCTGCTTAGATGTTTTATCCTGAGGCAGGAGATGACCTTTACCTCCAGTAATGTCAGAAATGATCTCTTTCAAGTCAGGACCGAATAGAGTCTTCCCCTTGAAAGGAATAGCCAAAAGTTTAGATTTAGAGGACACATCTGCAGACCAAGATTTTAACCATAAGGCTCTGCGCGCTAGAATGGCAAATCCTGCATTCTTAGCCGCCAATTTGGCTATCTGAAAGGCGGCATCCGTAACAAAAGAATTGGCCAGCTTAAGGGCCTTAATTCTATCCATTATTTCCTCTAAAGAAGTCTCAGTCTTAAGAGACTCCTCTAAGGCGTCAAACCAAAAGGCAGTCGCAGTTGTGACTGGTACAATGCAGGCTGTCGGTTGTAAAAGAAAACCTTGGTGAACAAATAGCTTTTTTAGAAGACCCTCCAACTTTTTATCCATACGGTCTTTGAAAGCACAACTGTCCTCAATAGGGATAGTCGTACGTTTAGCCAAGGTAAAAATAGCCCCCTCCACCTTAGGGACCGTTTGCCAAGAATCCCGAACAGTGTCAGGTATAGGGTACATTTTCTTAAAAATAGGGGAGGGTTAAAACGGGATACCCGGTCTTTCCCATGCCCTAGTAATAATTTCCGAAATTCTCTTAGGAACTGGAAAAACATCAGAATAATATGGAACCTCTAAATACTTGTCCATCTTACACAATTTCTCTGGAGGGACTACAATAGAGTCACAGTCGTCCAGAGTCACAGTCGTCCAGAGTCACCAGAACCTCCCTTAGTAACAGGCGAAGGTGTTCTAGCTTAAATCTGAAGGAATCTGTCTGGGGTAAAGCACTACCTGAATCAGGCAGCTCCCCTTCAGACAGAGCCTCCATACCACCTCCCTCAGAGCCCTGGGAGGGTACATCGGAGATTGCCATCAAAGAATCAGAAGTCATAAGGCCCATCTGGGTCTCTTTTCTACTACGTTTGCCCTGTAACAACGGCAACTTAGATAAAACTTCTGTAAGAGTAGAGGACATAACTGCAGCCAGAGTAAATGACGCAGACGACGTGGAAGAACATGGCATTACTTGCGTGGGCGTTAAAGGCTGTGACGCTTTGGGAGAAAGTTGCGGCATACCCTGAGACTCATCAGTCTGAGGACCATCATTAGACATATCTTTATTAAAGAAAATGTTCTCTGTACACTCTAATGCCCTGTCAACAAATGGGGGACAAAGTTTAACTGGGGGTTCCACAATGGCATTTCAACACATAAGACATGTAGTTTTCTCAAGATCATCCATTTTGACAACCTGAACAGAAAAGTGCAAGCTTGGTCAGTGCAACACAGAAAAATATAAGCGTGAAAAATCTTAACTTTTTTTTTTTTTTTAATAGTAATGTGTCTTTAATAAGAAAAAAACCCGTTTATCTTGCTATATGAACTATGTCAGATAATAATCCTCTTCATTAGAGAGTGAACCGTTATTTCATAAAACACAAAAACTTCTCAGTCACCACGCCGCAGCTCTGCTGCGGCTCCTACCTGTCCTTACTGACCAAGGATAAAGCGAACCTGCGTGTTGAATATCACTTGTGTAAACTATGAGACAAGTGTATAAGCAGCCGTAATGACAAGCAGTACAATTGCGCTAAAGCATGCCAAAACAAAGCCCCGCCCATCGTGAGCGTCAGAGCCCGGGAAAAAACGTCTATGCAGGCCAAAGTCTCAGAGTAAAGTAAAAACTTAACTTCTACGGTTCCGCAACTCCCAACATCAGCCCTGTCCTCCATAACAGAGAAACACACATGCCAAATTAACGTTTCAGCTCTTCTAGGTAAATAAATCTTACTATAGTGAGTGTCTGAATAAAGATTGCCCATATCTCATTCAAGCGCTTCTAGTTAACTCAATCATACTAGAGTGTCTGGATAACGCTCCATGTCGGTTCTCATACATATTAGCCTCATGTCCCCTGAGGAAAAAAAAAAAGTACAGACCGTTCTGAAAATGTCACTTTCCTTTTTTATAGTGCAAAAAACGACAGAAACAGACTGCACTTACCTGCATGCTGAGGAACAGCATGAGAAACTCACAGTGTCAGGGGGTCTTATCTTCCTCCTGAGGTCCTGTGCAGTCAGAAGGGCTTTAGTTAAACTTCTCTAAAGCCATCACAGAAGAGCAGCATAAATGTGGGAGGCGCAGTGCAGGTAAAACCTCACCAGTTCCCAAAACCATAAGGTTATAAACTCCAGATGCTGCTCCAATGAAAAATAGTACACTTTGGCACCATTTAAAAATAATAAACTCTTGATTGAAGAATCTAAACTCACACCTCACTTTACCTCACTCCTATCACTAACGCAGGCAAAGAGAATGACTGGGGTGGGAGGGAAGGGAGGAGCTATATATACAGCTCTGCTGTGGAGCTCTTTGCCTCCTCCTGCTGACTGACCAGGAGATGATATCCCCTAAGTAAGGATGAAATCCGTGGACTCGTCATATCTTGTAAAAGAAAAAGGGTTTCTTGTCCATATAACTGTCCACATAAGAAGTTAAACATTTGGTAAAGTCACGCTTGGAAGCTGTAATGCATTAACTCTCTTGAAAAACATAGAGCTGCGGAGTTAATTTAAGAATGGAATATGCACGTAGCCATCAAGCTGTGTCCTGTTCAGGAATGGCACAGAACATATCTGGTGCATAAGTTTAAAGAGACATGAATGTCAAAATTAAAGGGATATTAAACTCTAAATAAACCATTGCTTGACAGTTGTATTACATTGCTGCTGGACTCTACTATTGTTTAGAAGAGGCATATACTGTATGTACAGCCACTAATCATCAGGCAGCTTCCCGGTACTGCATTGCTGCTTCAGAGTCTACCTAGGTATGCTTCTCAAGAAAGGACACTGAATGGTATACATTCTTACAAACACGGTGGCTATATATTGCTCAGGGCCTGTGCACACGCCTGAGCCTAGGTAAGCTCATCTGTAAAGCATCTTTATCATGAAACTTTAATTTTGATGTTCGTCTCCTTTTAAACTGTGTGTGACCCCTAAATGGAATTAATATTAAAATGAACTAATGAATGAGACCATTTTATTATTAGGCTCAAATTTTCAAATAACATTTTTTGAACAAATTTGTACGTAAGCTGTTGTAAATTGACTTGTTGAGATAAAATTAAAGAAGCATTGTGGTGTAAAAAATAAATAAATGATGTAATCCGTTTATATTATTTTTATTATTAAATTAATGCTTGTTCCTAATTGTTTAACTCCAGCAAATTTAAATTTGAGCTCCCATGTGCACTACGTTGCATTTACTGAGGAGGACAAAGCTGGTGATTGGCCCATACAGATACATGCCACCCTGATTGGCTCACCTGTTGTGTCCTACTCTGGAACTGTAATGCATTACCCCAGGAAGCTCAAATTTAACCCTCTTAAAAGGGACATCAAATCCAAAATTTTCCTTTCATGATTCAGATAGAGTTTATGATTGGATGATAGCTGTCACATAATACAGGGGGCCAGCAAATTGAAGTAAATAGTTTAATTTGTCCAAAATAAAATCAACAGCTCATTTGAAATTCAGCGCAAGTGTGATTGCATTGTCTTTTTATTATGCACTTGTTGGTAATGCAATTCTACTGCATTTAATGGGCCTTTAATTTAGCTCTGAAAATCATGGATTTTCTAATTCCCAGAACTCGAAATGCACCCTGCTGACTTCTCAAGGCTTACCCTGCTACATACCTTTCCCTGCTTTAACTGATAACAAATATGAAACAATATACTTCAAACTAACATTATTACTGTGACTGTAATGCAGTTTTATTACAATTGCTATTGTGTACATTAAAAGAGACAGTCTACTCCAGAATTTTTATTGTTTATTAAAAAGATTCCCTAATTTTGTATAACCAACACTGTTATGGTAATATACTTTTTACCTCTGTGATTTCCTTGTGTCTAAGCCTCTGCAGACTGCCCCCTTATTTCAGTTCTTTTGACAGACTTGCATTTTAGCCAATCAGTGCTGACTCCACAGGAGTGAGCACAATGTTATCTATATGGAACACATGAACTAGCGTTGTCTGGCTGTGAAAAACTGTCAAAATGCACTGAGATAAGAGATGGCCTTCAAGGGCTTATAAATTAGCATATGAGCCTACATAGGTTTGGTTTTCAACAAAGAATACCAAGAGAACAAAGTAAATTTGATGATAAAAGTAAATTGGAAAGTTGTTGAAAATTGCATGCCCTATCAGAGTTATGAACAGCCCAGGACTGACCATAGGGCATACCGGGCAAATGCCCGGTGGGCTACTGGTTACCATAGCCCCGCCCATCATTATCACACACAAGTACTTTTAGTCTGTTGCTCTTACTTTGTGGATGTGTGTGACAGTGGGTCAGCTCAAGGCTTGAAGCACAAAACAGTAAGCGGTGCTGCTGTAAATCATGTGCACAATCTGTGACATCATGAGTCCATGACATGTGGGAGAGAGGGGCCTCAGTGCAACTGGAGTACAGCGAGCGGCCTGCCCCCCAAAAGTTTACTAAGTGAGCCAGAACCAGGCACGGTGAGTACAAGTGACGTGGGACCTGCAGATTTGTACACACACATCACATGATGCCCTTAGTGAGCTGCAGGCCGCTCGGGACATTGTGTCATGAGGTGCACTGTGCAAAAGCATTGACTTTCTGTGAAGGCTAGTGGTCGCCGACCAGACCTCCTGGAGTAGATAGAAACAGTAGAGTAAGTGTTGTTCAGGCTGGAGACTGGAGTAAAGTTTCACTGTTCCTCTTGGCTATGTAGTGTGACTTCATCCAAAGCAAAAGAGATTGTGGGGATTAAGAATGGTTGTTAAAAAAATATATAAATAAATATGTGGAGCTAAAAGATCCTTTATTCTGTCCTCATGAGCCTCCAGATATTTTTTTTCAATCACAACCATTCCACACAATCTCTTGTTTTTTTGCCCCTATATTATGTACAGTTATACTACTCTTTTATTAATATGTTGTGACATAGTGTAACACGCTAAGTCTGTGAGCAATCTTTTTTAGAGATGGGTTCCCCAAGGGAAGGAACATCTTGGGGAACAAGAAAAACATATCAATCAAATTCAAACAGAGAATGGTTAAGAAAATGAAAAAGAAGGTTAGAGGAAGAAGAGGGAGAGTAAGAACAATTAGGAAACAAAAGACAGGAATAGATAAAACAAAATGATTTTTTAACCTAAGTAAAATTAATTTAAGTAAAGACCAAATCACTGTTCTTAATAAAGGGTTATCCTTTGCCCCAAATTGGAGAATGAACACATTCAAAAATATGATTAATGTAAATCAATTTGTTAGGAAATTAACCCTCAAAAGGTATTTCCAAAAAAAAGATCAATAGAACAAGAAACTTTTAAAAATAACCAATATTCTCACACAGAGTTAAGAAATAAATCAAATTTCTTCTCAACACAAGAAAAGGGTGAATTCCTGGAGATATTAGAAAAAACTGTTAAGAATGAGATACAACATTTTAACCCAAAGAATAACAAGAAAAAATTTATACAAAACCTCACAAAAAAAAGAAAATTATACTTTAAAAGAATTAAAAAATAACCCAGATATAATTCTAAAATCTGTGGGGTGGGGGATTAGTTATTTTAAATACTGAAGACTATTTGGAGGAAGCTTATAGGCTTTTAAATGACAAAAATACTTTTATAAGACTAAACAAGAATCCAGTTGGAGAGCAAACAAGGAAACTAGAAGAAATATTACATTATGCAAAAAGAGAAAATATAATTAACAACAAAGAATTACACTTTTTAAATAATAAAGAACCCAAAACACCTATTTTCTAGACATGTGCATGGCAAAAAAAATTCGGTTCGGTTCGATTCAGATTTTTTCGAATTTCGGCTCGGATCCATTCGAATTCTGAAAAATTTGAATCAATTCGGTTCGGATTTGTTTCGGATTCAAATAAATTCGGCTGGATTTGGTTCGATTCGGTTCGGAAATTCGGAATTTCGGTAAGTGTTAGGTGGGATTAGACTACTATTATGTACTGTATATTAGGTGTAACCCATAGCAGAGTGATATAACCTAATATACTGTACAATACTAGTGTAATCCATGGCTATCCGAATCTACTGAATAAATCTGAATAAATCCGAACTAATTCGGATTTATTCGGTAGATTCTGCTCTATTTTAATTCGGAAATTCAGATCGATCCGAATCCCGAATTTTACGAATTCGGACGATTTTCCGAATCGATCCAAAACAAATCACACATGTCTACTATTTTCTACTATCTCCCCAAAATTCATAAGTCCCTAGATAAACCTCCCGGAAGACCCATTATATCGGGTATAAATTCATTGTGATCCAACCTGTCAAGATATGTAGACAATTTTCTGCGAAAATATGTGGTTGAGTTACCTTCCTTTATAAAGGATTCAATAGAACTGATTAATATTTTTCAAGCTATAGAGTGGCAAGATAATTTTATATTTGCTACTTGTGATGTAAATTCCTTATATTCAAATATTATACACTCCCTTGGTGTAGAAGCTGTAAAATTGTATCTACATAGTGATAAGAATTTACCTACAGTACAAGCTGATTTTATTTTGGAATGTATTTTATTCATTTTAGAGAATAATTATTTTAGTTTTAATGCAGAATTTTTCCTACAGTTAAAGGGAACAGCAATGGGCACGAGGTTTGCACCCAGCTATGCAAATTTATTTATGGGTCTTTTTGAAGAAAAATATATAATTGACTCTAGCTGGAGTGCAAACCTCGTGCTCTTTAAACGTTTTATCGATGATATTTTTATCACTTGGAGAGGAGGACAAGAATTATTTGAAATATTTATGGAAGATTTAAATAATAACAACTGGGGCATCTCCTTTACTCACGAAACAAATAATACAAGTATAACTTTCCTAGACCTACCTATAGAAAAATCAGAAAAGAATCTAAAAACAAAAACATTTTTTAAAAAGGTAGACTCCAATAATTATATACATTCTACAAGCTGCCACTTAGAACAATGGAAGTTAAATATCCCTAAAGGCCAATTTCTAAGGCTAAGAAAAAATTGTTCTACAATAGAAGATTATCAAAATCAAGCTAGCATTCTTAAAACTTAATTTATTGAAAATGGATATAATCAAGAATTGATAATAGAAGCAAAATGAGAAGCTGAGGTTAAGGAGAGATTGGAAATAATATCTAGAAGTGACAAAATCAAAATCTCTAAGAACAAATCTAATATCACAAATCATTTGGATACTGTATTCATCACACAATATAACTCAGACCATAGAATGATAGAAATTTTTTTAAATAAGCACTGGCACTTTATAAAGAAAGACCCTATTTTGGGTGAATTGGTAGAAGATAGACCCAAGATTATTTATAGGAAAGCCAGGAACCTAAAAAATGTACTCGTACCAAGTGAATTTAAAAAGAAGAAAAAAGATGGTTACTTTACTGATCTAGGGGGGAACAAACTGGAAGTTTTATTTCCTTGTTTATCTTGTAAGGCCTGTAAATTTAGCACTAAATGCAAAATAGTGAATTCTAGCCAAATAGATTTTAAATTTAAAATTAGAGATATTATCAGATGTTCTGACAAAAATATTGTTTATCTAATTCAGTGCCCATGTAAAAAACAGTATTTGGGACAAAAGGGTGAACCTTTACGCGATAGAATTAGACAAAATCTATTAAATATTGAATGGGGATATGAAGATCATTTACTATCAAAACATTTTAAAGACCATCATAATCAAAAAACTGATGGTCTCCTTTACTGGGGCCAAGTAGCCCACTACAGTGGTAAGAATAATAATAAAGATCTTTTATATAATGAGGCAGAAATAATAGTTAATTTTAATTCTCTAACTCCTAAAGGATTAAATGCAGAATTGGACCTAAATCCCGTTATTTGAACTATAAACTTACAAGGAGATTTATATTAAGAAACAAGTATAATAGGAAGCATTTTTAATTATTATAAAAGCATTATTTGTCATATATTTCTAAATATTACATTTAGAAAGAAAATAGAATTATATTTAGTTCTTAGTTATGAGAATTGATCAAATATATATATATACATACATTCATGTCTTTTTATGCATTATTCTCCCAGTTTTGAAGACCGGACTTTTATACCTACGGAATACAAATATCTATCGTATTTGATAGATCACACAAAGCAAAGAACATTGTGAAATCAGCACTTATATTTCAGCGCCTGCAAGAAGTGATGTTTCTGATAGGCTACCTTAGAGACCGAAGGAATTTGTGGATCATGTGAATTACACAAACAGCTGATGACAAAAGGAAACGCTGTTCAGTCCTTAGTAGCCCAGCATTCAGAAATGCCTGCAGACATTATCGGTCCAACAAAGTTAACCTAGAGACCTAAGGAGAACGTGAAATATGTAAGTAACATTTACAGCTGATAAAACAAGATACGCTGTACAGCTCCCAAAAGGTCGGTAATTCATTAATTTGAAAATAAGACTGCTATATTTTTTTTAATCCAGTCCATGAGCGCTTGTATTTTCTGAAACTATGTATGCATACCTTCTTATTTAAAAAACCAATACTACCACGTTGAACTGATACTTCGTTTGAATTTAAATTTGAACTTTTATAACGGAACTGATACTTTGTTTTTTAACAACTATAGAACAGAGAGCATAAGAAAACCAAAATTGTTTCTCATTTCCAATCAACTCTACGTTCTATCATACTATTGTTATTTTTATTCTTGTTATTTCTGTATATGAAGTTTTGCTTAAGTGTTTTTAAATTATCAATATATATTTATATATTTTTAAGAATACTTTAAGATAAATTAACACAAAAGTTTTACAATATTGTGGCCACAATTTACATATTGATATTGTTTGTTGTTGTTATTTTTTTATATTAGAATTTTATGTATTAAAATATACTTTTATAACTTATCCCACAAGTGTTTTGAACATACTATTTACATACCCCAGCTCATTTCATTGAGCGCTGCTCTCAATACCTTTTTGGTAAACTTTTCAAATAGTGTAACACGCTAAGTCTGCTGCCTCCGAGTTACACTTGACTCAAATCTATCCTTCGTCCCCCATATTCAATCGCTTTCTACATCCTGCCACAACCATCTACGCAATATTTCCAAGATTCAACCTTTTCTGAGCGCTAACACCACAAAGCAAATAATCCACTCCCTTGTTATTTCCCAACTTGACTACTGCAATAACCTACTTACTGGCCTTCCTCTTTCCCACCTCTCCCCCTTCAAGCCATCCTAAATGCCTCTGCCAGGCTGATCCACATTTCCTGTCGCTCTCTATCTGCTGCACCTCTCTGTGAGTCCCTTCATTGGCTCCCCATTCACAGCAGAATTAAATTCAAAATTCTCACTCTTACATACAAAGCTCTCACCAATGCCGCTCCCCTCTACCTATCCTCTAATAAACAAGTATACTCCAGCCCGCCCACTAAGATCCCTCATGCTGTCAGGCTTTGCCCTAATATTTCTTCCTTTAAATGCTATCTGAAGACTTTTTTGTTCAGAGAAGCCTACCACCCAACTCAATAATAAATTAATTTCACTTACCTAACAACATTTCCGTCATCTAACTCTGTATTAACATCTTTCCCAATCTTGCAGTCCTCACCTCCTGTTTCTCAACCTCCTACCCTTCTAGATTGTAAGTTACCATGGGAATAGGGTCCTCAATTCCTCCTGTATGTGTTTGTAAATTTTGTCCTGTCTATTACAAGTTTTATATTTTTTAAATTAATTGTATCCATGGACAGCGCTGTGGAATATGTTGGCGCTTCATAAATAAAGTATAATAATAATAAAAATGGCATGTTACTTTTATTTCTTGCATTGCAGTTTTAATCATGCTTCTGATGTAGATTATTATAAGAAATTGGCGGTTGGGGTGGAGTGGGATGCTTTGCCTTAAAATGCCCCGGCCTATTTTTGGTCCCAGTCCTACCCTGTTTTTGAAAGTTTAAAGAAATAGTTTAGTCAAAATTAAAATTTCATGATAGATAGAAATTTGCTTAAAATTGCTTAAAATTGCATGTACTAATTTGCTTAAAATTGCATGTACTAATTTACTTCTATTATAATTTTTTCTTCATTCTCTTGGTATCTTTATTTGAATGTAAGCTTAGGAGCCACCCTATTTTTGGTTCAGGAACTGGGTAGTGCTTGCTGATTGGTCTCTAAATGTAGCCACCAATCAGGGCTGGACTGAGAATCAAAAGCGGCCCTGGAAAATTTGGAGACCAGCCCTATTTTCCGTTGGCTCAGTATAATGCGTACACCCCATTTTTATCACTGGGATACTCCTTCCCAAAAAAAATTATATTAGAATTATATTATATTAGTTTTTATTAAAAAAAAGTGGCAGATTGTTGTTAATTAGGCACTCTACAACTTAATTGCATCACCCCTTTGAATTGTAGCTTTCCAGCCCCAGCTGCGTCAGCCCACCGGGAATTCTCCTGTTATCCTGGTAGACCAATCCGGCCTTGCCACCAATCAGAAAGTGCTACCCATGTTCTTAACAAAAAATGGGCTGGCTCTTATGTTTACATTCTTGCTTTTTCAAATAAAGATACCAAGAGAATGAAGAAAAATTATAATAGGAGTAAATTAGAAAGTTGCTTAAAATTGCCTTCTCTATCTGAATCATGAAAGTTTAATTTTAACTAGACTATTCCTTTAATGTTGAATAGACAGTCCCTTTAAGCTCTATTTTTCCTCAGTAACATCAGGGGGTGGAGGGAATTTCATTCTTAAAAACCCACGCAAAGCATTTTACATTTATTTATGTTCCAAAGAGATTTTGATGTCCTAGAAAAATGCTCAAAAATACATTTACATTCAGATGAGCCAAATACAGTATTATCATCAGCATAAGCAATATACTTTACACAACAGTTTGCTCCATTACCTTAACAAATGCTATGCAAAAAAGGGTCAATCCAAAAAATATATACCCTTGACGTATACCTACTTTAATCCAAAAAAAAATATATATATATATATAGGAAATCTGTTCTCTATATATGTATAAGCACAATACATCCACTTATCAATCCATGTAATCAGGGGGGGATGTCTCCCTACTATTAAATTGTGGGGGGTGCTCAATACCAATTAAGTAATTAGCAAAAGTGGAGAGAGAAAGAGCAGTGGCACCTACAGAGCACTCAACAGAAATGATATCATGGAGAGGGACAGTTAATCAGGATGTATAAAGTTTAACATTTATTATGACAAAAATTAAAAACATTAGAAAAAATGAATAAATATAAAATTCTAAAATATCAAACTGGAAAGAATCCAAGCAGTATACCAACTCATATAATGTACCATAATAATAGTACCAGAGGTGCAATCATGGAGCAATCCGCATCGGTTGTCACATTGTGTGTGCAGTGCCCAAAAATATTATCTATCAAAAGAGGACATAGTCCCCAAAGAGTAAACTATGATAAGGCAGTGCTAACACAATTATTAAAACTTGTTGGGTCCATGCATCCATATATTACAAGAATAAACTCTGATACTACAAAGCTCAAATAAATCCTATAGAGATACTGCCAGAGATTCAAAGAAAACGCCTGATGTGCATTTCACCGTTAGACTTTCTTAGAGGTTAACTCTTTGGGGAATATGTCCTTTTTTGATAGATAATATTTTTTGGCACTGCACACACAATGGGACAACCGATGCAAACTGTTCCATGATTGCACCTCTGGTTCTATTATTATGGTACATTATATGAGTTGGTATACTGCTTTAATCCAAGACATCATTCACCAATTACAGACATATAGCCTTGTAATACATTAACTACAAACAAGAATTTAATTTTAAAGGGATAAAATATTTTCTAGATACGTGCAATCATCCATTCTTTTGCTAAATGAATGCTGAATATGGCTGAAGGTGGTGGCATTTGGCTCTTTCCGGCAGCGCATTTGAATGTTGCCATTTCGAACAAAAAAATATCTGTCACTGAAAAGAGCTGAATGCCACGACCCGTGGACATATTCCCCATTCGTTTAGCAAAATAATTGACAAATGCCTAATATTTTCCTAAAACAGAGCTAAGATAATTGTGATTAACTTTATCAAATGCTTTTTTTTGTGTCAAGACAAAATATACTTTGTAAAATCTCCATTTTTGTGGTAACAAAATGAATATCCCTCTTCTCGTTATAAATGTGCATTTGTAACATAACAAATGCACAAGCTTAGTTTGAACAATACCTCAATTCAAATTCTCCAAGTTTGAAATTCACGGTGAATCATCAATTACATAGGGTGGACATTCTTGATGTAGCTGATGTGTGTGGAGTGGTGGAACCTTTGTTTTCCTTGATGTGACAATAAATATACAGTGATGATTCAGCTCGGTCTATGATTGCTTATTTTTCGCCATTGTGGTATTGCTGGATTCCTTTTGGTGTGTGAGATACACGGCAGAGATTTCTAAGCTACAGGTTCTGTACTGGATTACGGCTATCTGGTGAGAAGGAGGAGTGCCTGAACACTTTCCAACATCCCGCATAGTGGGGCCGGATAACCGTGAGTAACCTGGGTTGATGTTTTTACAAACACACAAAGTTAGTTCGATACCACCAATATATTTTCATGCTATCTACTTGTGATACAATATAATATACTGGAATACTGGAATTTTTGGAGGTTATCTGAACATATATATACCTACAAAGGAGAAACATAATACTTTACAGTGCATATGTAAAACTCACCCAGCTGAACATATATACAGCTAACACTCTATGTGTACTTGGAAACAAGAGTGTTATAAGTAAGAACTTTGTAACAATTTAATTCCTGCAATTAATCAGGTTGTGGCAACAATACATGTGAGATTATAAACCCATTTGTAAAACAACAGACTGTTTGAGTTGCACACAGCTAAAAGGTTAAGTGATTACATTTCTTATGGCTCATATACACAGTTTTGCAACAGTGTGTCTCTCTTAGTTTGAACAATACCTCAATTCAAATTCTCCAAGTTTGAAATTCACGGTGAATCATCAATTACATAGGGTGGACATTCTTGATGTTAACGTAAAGGGACAGTTCACTGTAAAATTGTTTATCACTGAATGTGTTGCCAATGACTTGTTATACCAGCTGCAGTGTATATAATATATGAGAAATTGCTCATTTAGGCTTCTTTTTGCAAAATAAATTGCTGGATTTGCTTTTTTAAAGTTTCCCAAACCTCAAAATGCCTATAAATACACCTCCCACCACACAAACTTCAGTTTAACGTATAGCCAAATAGTGAGGTGTAAAAGGGAGTAAACAAGCATACAAAAAAGAGGAACTGGAAAATAATATTGTGCTTTTATACAAAAAAATATAACCACTAAAAACAGGGTGGGCCTCATGGACTCTTGCCATTATGAAAGAAATTAATTTATCAGGTTAGTTCTTACATAAATTATGTTTTCTTTCATGTAAATTGCAAGAGTCCATGAGCTAGTGACATATGAGATAAAATACCCAAGATGTGGAAGTCCACAGAAGAAGAATGTTTGAAAACTTAATAAAATTATGTAAAAAAAAGAAAAGAAAGGTAGGGATAAAATAAAAACAGCTATTTCCGCTGAGAAATTAAATCCAAAAAATAAGTTCTTCCTAAAAACAGAAGAATCAAACTGAGACAGCTGCCTGAAGAACTTTTCTACCAAAGACTGCTTCAGAAGAAGCAAATACATCGAAACTGTAAAATTTAGTAAATGTATGCAAAGAAGACCAAGTTGCTGCTTTGCAAATCTGATCAACTGAAGCTTCATTCTTAAAAGCCCAAGAAGTGGCAACTGATCTCATAGAATGAGCTGTAATTCTCTGAGGCGGAGACTTTCCCGCCTCCAAATAAGCCCTGTGAATTAAAAGCTTTACCCAAGATGCCAAGGAAATGGCAGAGACTTTCTGACCTGTCCTAGAACCAGAAAAGACAACAAATAGACTAGAAGTCTTCCTGAAATCCTTAGTAGCCTCAACATAGTATTTTAAAGCCCTTACCACATCCAAAGAGTGTAATGATTTTTCAAGCAAATTCTTAGGATTCGGACACAAGGAAATGTCAGTATATTTATGAAAATCTTAGTAGTGCTGTTCAAACAATATATCAGTCTATCTCAGGGTTATAATACAATACCTTTAATAATTATCCTTAAAAATAGAAACCCTTAACTAACATGCATCTACTAGAAACCATACAATTAATATAAATACCTGAATTCTTTTATTTAGTTAATATCCATGAACATTTTGAAATATATTTGCAATACCAGAATATGACACAATATTATATGCGTTTGAAACTATTTAAATATGCTATGCAAAGTTCATACACGTTTACCTTTAAAACCAGCCTTATTTACAAATAGCCTTTCATTCAGTTTACACAATGAGACTAAAATCTTTATCTTTTAACTTCCAAGCAATACAATTCTAACAGTGCTTATAATCAATAGGATAATATATATATTCTGCTATTTAACTACAATTTATCCTAATACAATATTAATTTAAAATATCAGAACTTGCACAGATAAGTTACTTAGCCTACCAGATACAAATTTAAACAATACATAGGCTGTGACTACCAATTTAAAATACAATTTATTTCTCTAACTCTGCCAAACCCAGCAACAATGACTGCTTATTTTAAATTGTTTTGCATACAAACAGGCAAGCTAAGAACTATCCAAAACAATGACACACAGTTTAAAAGTACAATCTGCTCTTTAAATCTATTTTTTACAGCAATCTCTTAATACATTACCAAAAAGAGTACCAAATCGATATCCAATATTCCTTGATAGGAATATTTTCACCTCAGAAATACCAATAAGTATAATTTGCAGTCAATGAGAAGAATAGATCAGCTTTGCTTGAGTAAATGGTATTTCACACCCAACAGGAACCAGTTACAAGTTTAGCTCAGCAGAAAAACCTCTTTCTCTTTCTTGCCTTAAGCTTATATGGGTTTCTCCATCATGGGTGATAATGGGTGGCCCTCCTTGTCCCTTCTTTTGGAATATCTGATCAGATTGGCCCTTAACGGAGCTGAGCATGTTCACCATGGGAACGCCTCTTTTGAACAGCTAAATCCTTTTACTGTCATACTGGGTTTTGGCCCTTCGGTGGCAGCGTTGCAACACAAACACAGCAATAGAATTTCTAAGCATTTTAACAACTTAATTCAGTATTTCTATGAAATGGTTATTCATTTTATCATATCTTATGAATTTTCTGATCATTTTGATATGAAACATCAATATTTCCTTAGCACCATACCATATCAAAACAATTATACTGCTAATTTTTCCAGATTGGTAGTATTTAAAACTCCTGATATATTGCATTTATTCAGATACAGCATGTTACATTTCTGTGTATTTCTTCCTGAATACATGAATCCTGTCTATGTAGATCTGAAATAAAAATAATGTTAATAATCACTTCTCTTCAGGTCCATAAACATCTATTCATGTTCTTAAACACACAGATGCTAAGATATTTTATGTTTTCAAAATATGCATTTAGGTATATAAACATTCATTTCTATGCAGATCTGAAATTATATGTCTGAAAAATACAAACAATACAGAGGTTATTAAACATTTTAGACTGACTAAAATAGTTACCTACCAAGCTTAGCAAATACCCATGTAATAATAGAGAATTAGACAATTCCCCAAATTTCTATATTACATTCTGAGGCATGCATTCAAAGATGATTATTTGCTGTATGTTCAGTATATTTCAAAGTCACATCTTAACATGTGTCTTTGACATTCCAGCAATCTAATTTCCATCTCATCAAGCTTCAAAAAGGATATTCCAGACACCCCGTCTCCATTTTGTATATTCAAGTGTTAGCAGTTACATCTTAACATGTTTTCGGCTCAGCTAGCACAGATGTGTATCTGATTTTCAGGGGTAATTAACACCTCTATGTTAATCACTGTGTATCCAGAATTTTACCTGTGTTAATTTTCAGTTCCTTGTGGTTATACAATTGCATAATTTAGCATATTGAGTGTGGGAGATCTCTTGGAAATAATCCTTTGTTCTCAGATGTGTGTTTAGGATAACTTACATGCTGAGTGGGGGGAGAACTAAAACATGATTGAAGTCAGTTTTTCTGAAAGAAATGAATCATTTTCTACTGACTAGCCAGATCTGAATGATATATATATATATATATATATATATATATATATATATATATACATACATATTTATTAATCTTAAAATATATGATTAAAATATAAATCCAACTATTTGTTAACCTTACATATACCTTGACAGAAAGAACAACAATTTCCCTGCTAATGTTGTTAGAATTCACAACCATAGGAAGAAATTTAAACAAAGTCCGCAAAACAGCTTTATTCTGATGGAAAATAAGAAAAGGAGATTTACAAGAGAGAGCAGACAGTTCAGAAACTCTTCTAGCAGGAGAGCCAAAAGGAACAAAACTTTCCAAGAAAGTAATATCCAAAGAATGCATAGACTCAAAAGGAGGAGCCTGCAAAACCTTCCAAACCAAATTAAGACTCCATAGAGGAGAAATAGACTTAATAACAGACTTGATACAGACCAAAGCCTGAACAAAACAGTGAATATCAGGAAGTTTAGCAATCTTTCTATGAAATAAAACAGAGCAGAGATTTGTCCCTTCAAAGTACTTGCAGACAAACCTTTATCCAAACCGTCCTGAAGAAACTTTAAAATTCTAGGAATTCTAAAAGAATGCCAAGAGAATTTATGAGAAGAACACCATGAAATATAGGTTTTCCAAACCTGACAATAAATCTTCCTAGAAACAGACTTACGAGCCTGCAACATAGTATTGATCACTGAGTCACAGAAACCTCTATAACTAAGCACTAAGCGTTCAATTTCCATACCTTCAAATTTAGTGATTTGAGATCCTGATGGAAAAACGGCCCTTGAGACAGAAGGTCTGGCCTTAAAGGAAGTGACCAAGGTTGGCAACTGGACATCCGGACAAGATCCGCATACCAAAACCTGTGAGGCCATGCTGGTGCTATCAGAAACACATGTGATTGTTCCATTATGATCTTGGAGATCACCCCTGGAAGAAGAACTAGAGGCGGAAAAATATAAGCAAGTTGGTAAGACCAAGGAACTGCTAACGCATCCACCATCTCTGCCTGAGGATTCCTGGACCTGGAAAGGTATCTGGGAAGTTTCCTGTTTAGATGGGAAGCCATCAGATCTATTTCTGGAAGACCCCACATCTGCACAATCTGAAAAAACACATCTGGATGGAGAGAACCACTCCCCTGGATGCAAAGACTTACAGCTGAGATAATCCATTTTCCAATTGTCTACACCTGGGATATGAATTGCAGAAATTAGACAAGAGTTGAATTCCGCCCAAGAAAGTATCTGTGATACTCCTTGCTACTTAATACTGGTTGATCTAAATGAGTCTACCCATATACTAAATAATATACCAGAAGTGAAGCTCTTTTTTGAAAAACATAAAATAAGCCCTATAACAATAGAGAGGAAAAATAACTTTACTTCTTAGCTATAAGAAAGAGAAGAGTTAAATAAAGGTTTATCTAGAAAAGCCCGAGCTAGGTATATGAAATGGCTTAAATATGGTTGATAATAGAAATTGCGTTTTTTAATTTCTTCCCTGATAGAAGGGAGTGTGATTTGAAGTTTTTAAATATTGTACATGCTTTTAAAGCGCTACAAACAATTAAAAAGAAGTTAATACAATTTTGCTTGAAGATAGAATTGCTGGTTAAATATAAATCTTTGCATAGGGGAAGAGAGTTAGATTCTATATCTTTTTTTTTTTTTCTTCTCCCTTGTCTCCCTTATTTCCTGTCCCCAGAGATATAGGTATGAGAATATACCAGATTAGAGATGATTGCTGAACTTAAATTGACATCATGGAATGTGGGGGGGATATTGTCTCCAATGAAAAGAAAGAATGTTCTGAAATGGCTTAAAACCCAGAAACCAGATATAATCTTTTTACAAGAATTGCACTTAAAGGCACCTGAAATAGATAAATTAAGGGGTGGATGGATTGCAGAGGTAGTGGCCACTCCATGTAACCGCAGGAAATGCGGTGTGGCTATTCTATTTAATAAGAACCTTAGTTATAAAATTATAAAACATGAATTAGACCCAATAGGTAGATATATTGTTATACAAATAGAATTAAATAATAAACTCTGGACATTTTGTAATATATACGGACCAAACGAACTTGATGTTCAGTTTTGGAATAAAATAAAAAATAAATTGATCCCTTATATAAAATGTAATTTAATGATCGCTGGAGACTTTAATATGACTCAGCACACAGAGATAGATCGGTTTCGGTTAAACTCCCCAAGATATTATGCAAGAGAAGCAAATTTTTTTTAAGGGATTTCTGTAAGACTTTAAATCTAAAAGATATATGGCGAATACAACATCCTGATATACGTAATTATTCATGTGAATCAAAATCACATAAGAATTTCTCACGAATAGATTTGTTTCTCCTAGAAGAGAGTTTGCTATCTCTGGATGTTGAGTCACAGATCTTGGAGATCATTTTGTTGGACCACGCAATGGTGAGTTTAAAAATACAGTTATCCACCGTATTGGGCAAGAATAATAATATTATACATTTCCCAAATTACATGTCAAATAACATACAGTTTAGAAACTGGTTGGTGGAAGCCTGGAGAGAGTACTATAGAAATAACGTAGGATACCTGCATAAAATAGATTTTTTTGGGGAGGCTAGCAAGACTGTTCTGAGAGGCGAGATAAAATCTTACATGGTTAAAAAAAAAGAAATATAAACAAGAGACCCAACTAGCTAACCAACTGAAAAATGCGTATAGGAGATATTTGAATGAGCCGAACAATACTCATTGGAATAAATATAAACAAGCTAAAGGAGCCAGGGAGCTTTTTATGAAAGAAGCTTGGTCATTAGAAGATTTAAAAAAATAGAGCCTTTTATCAAGGATTCCAAGGTACCACCGCTAAGCATCTAGGAAGAATACATAAAATTAGAAAAAAAATAAGAATATAATATCAAGGATCAGGGACGGAGAGCGAAAATACACTCAGGCTACTGAAATTTGTGACATATTTTATAAATACTATCAAAAAATTTATTCTAAGGTAAAAATAGATGAAGTAGAGCAAGAGAAGTTCTGGCAGAATGTCAAGGTACCAAAAATTACTGACGAAGACCTAGTGATGATTAATCAGCCAATAACAGTAGAAGAATGCGAGAGATCTATTAAAAGTATGAAACAAAAAAAAGCACCTGGCCCAGATAGGCTACCTACAGAATTCTATAAAATTTTAAATAAAGAGGTATCAACTACCTTATCTAAATTATTTAATTACTATCTGAGTTAAAGCCGGATGAATTCCTTATACTTCTCAGATTCAATTATAACGCTCATATATAAAAAAGGTAAAGACCCACAGGACCCAGGTGGATATAGACCTATATCCCTTCGAAACAATGACTATAAACTGTTGATGACAATTATGGCACAAAGATTTAAGAAAGTTATTGGAGCAATAATTCATAGTGACCAGACAGGTTTTATACCAGCAAGAAATGTAACCCGTAAAATTCGGAAAGTACTATTGACCATAGATAATTATTATAATAAAGGGAGAGAGAATTCCAAGATGAAGACAGACCTTGCTTTAGTTACATTAGATGCCGAGAAGGCTTTTGATTCAATTATATGGGAACACCTGTTTTTGGCACTAGAAAATAATGGGTTTTCAGGTAATATAGTTAACATGCTTAAAAAAATATATAAAAACTCGAGATCACAAGTATTAGTCAATGGCCTTTTATCACAATATATTACACTGCAGAGGGGTACGAGGCAAGGATGCCCCCTGTCACCCCTTCTATTTAACATCTCATTAGAACCACTAGCAGTATGGCTCAGACAAGAGCTAGAAGGTATAGCATTGGGAGAACAGAAAGCCATTTTATCTCTCTATGCAGATGATCTCTTACTATATTTAAGCAATACAAGGCATAGTATACCACATTCTCTTGGGCTAATTAATAGTTTTAGCAAATTTTCTGGTTATACAATTAAGCCTTCAAAGTCCGGGATTTTGTGGATTTATAAGACCATGAATAGTAATGTACCACATGTATTTAAGGAAGTAGAAAATATAAAATATTTGGGAATTAAAATCTCTAAAAATCCAAGCGAATGGTACAAGCTTAATTATGAGGATATATTTGCCAATATTGCAAATGAAATGAAGAATTGGAAACTATATTACTTATCTATTTCTGCTAAGATTATGCTAGTAAAGACAATTTTCTTTCCACAAATCTTGTTTTTGCTAAATAATCTTCCTTTATTTATTACAAAATGAGATATTAAAAGGTTTTATACAGAATGTTCATTGTTTATATGGGGAAAGATTCGGCCTAGAATATCAAGGAGCAGATTAACTCAACAAAAAAGATATGGGGGGTCTAGCGTTGCCTAGTATAGAATATTATAACTGGACTAGTATGGTTAAGTGTGCGGTAGACTGGATACTAGAAGCAAATTATGTTACTCATTATGAGATAGAAACAAAAATAGTTGAACCATTTGATTTGAGAGCTTTACTACACTGTTCACTGAAGAAGATACCAAGTAATATTGCAGATAGCCCGACTTTTGTCAATATTATTGTCGCTTGGCAGAAGTACTGTAAGGAACTGGGGCACGATCCAAGTTCCCTCCATTTAATGCCTATTACAGGTAATCCTGACTTCATACCGGGAGTACGGGATAGGGTATTTCAAGAATGGAAGAGGATAATAGGACACTACAGTCATTTGAAAATCTCTCTGTTAAGTATGCTCTCTCGTCTAAGAACTTTTATGCCTACTTGCAGATAAGAAATTATATTATGCATTTGAGCAGAATAAGTGGATTCGAATGGGGTGCTAAAGAGATCCCTTATGGAATTAAACTGTATGAGATAGGCCAAAGATCAACTTCTTATTGGTATAAATCCTTAACTGATAAATCTGGTCAGAATAATATAAGAAAACTTAAAGAAAATATATTGAAATTAATTCCAAATATAACAGATCAGGACATTGTTAAGAGTATATCACTCTCAACCCAGGCATCTAGTAATATAAGTTGGCGGGAATCTCAAATAAAATTATTAAATAATTACCATTTAACCCCATATAGGTTGTACAAGATCTCTAAAAATAGACAAATAAGCTGTTGTTTCAAATGTAAGGAAGAGATGGCAGATATTATTCATTGTTTATGGGCATGCCCTAAAATTAATCAATATTGGAGAAAAGTTAACTATTGGTTAAACAAATACTTAGAGGAAAAAATAAATATTACATTTCAACATATTCTACTTCTATACTCGGATAGAAGAAATAAAGATCAACTATTCATTAATTTTACTATAATGGCGGCTAGAAACTAATTATTTAGAGAATGGAAAACGCTAAAAATCCCTACTATTTCCAAATTAATAAATATACTAACCCTACAAATGACAATTGAATCTTATGCTGCCAAAATTAATCTGGACACACATTTTCGTGCTTTTTTTGCAAAATGGAAGAAATTTATATATGCTTGGCCAGTACCTCTGCAATACCAATTTGTTACTAGATTTCAGAACTCCCCAACTTTCCTTTCCCTGATTCTAGAGAGTAAACTACCATATCACTGGATAGACATATCCCAGTTTGAGGCTTAAGCTAAGGTAATATTTGTGCTATAAGGTAGAGACATAGTGTCCCTTTTTTTTTTCTTTCCCCTTTTTCTTCTCTCTCTCTCTCTTCCCCCGCATATTATGTAGCACTTGAAGAATAGATCATGATACGTAAACTCTGCTGTAAACTGTATAATGAGATGTAAAAATTTACGTTCGAAAGTTAAGTTATGAGGTAATCTTTGTAATGATAATATGATTTATAGGTAGGAATACGACTATTGTACGGTATTACTCAAGGTAAAAGTGTAACTTTGGTAATGAGATCTCTTTCTTTTATGTAAAATGTATGTTTGAAAACAATAAAATTATGTTAAAAAAAAAAAGTAGGGATAAAATAAAAACAGCTACTTCCACTGAGAAATTAAATCCAAAAAATAAGTTCTTCCTAAAAACAGAAGAATCAAACTGAGACAGCTGCCTGAAGAACTTTTCTACCAAAGACTGCTTCAGAAGAAGCAAATACATCGAAACGGCAAAATTTAGTAAATGTATGCAAAGAAGACCAAGTTGCTGCTTTGCAAATCTGATCAACTGAAGCTTCATTCTTAAAAGCCCAAGAAGTGGCAACTGATCTCATAGAATTAGCTGTAATTCTCTGAGGCGGAGACTGTCCCGCCTCCAAATAAGCCTTGTGAATTAAAAGCTTTAACTAAGATGCCAAGGAAATGGCAGAGACTTTCTGACCTGTCCTAGAACCAGAAAAGACAACAAATAGACTAGAAGTCTTCCTGAAATCCTTAGTAGCCTCAACATAGTATTTGAAAGCCCTTACCACATCCAAAGAGTGTAATGATTTTTCAAGCAAATTCTTAAAATTTGGACACAAGGAAAGAACAACAATTTCCCTGCTAATGTTGTTAGAATTCACAACCATAGGAAGAAATTTAAACGAAGTCCGCAAAACAGCTTTATCCTGATGGAAAATAAGAAAAGGAGATTTACAAGAGAGAGCAGACAGTTCAGAAACTCTTCTAGCAGGAGAGCCAAAGGGAACAAAACTTTCCAAGAAAGTAATATCCAAAGAATGCATAGACTCAAAAGGAGGAGCCTGCAAAACCTTCAAAACCAAATTAGGACTCCATGGAGCAGAAATAAACTTAATAACAGACTTGATACAGACCAAAGCCTGAACAAAACAGTGAATATCAGGAAGTTTAGCAATCTTTCTATGAAATAAAACAGAAAAAGCAGAGATTTTTCCCTTCAAAGTACTTGCAGACAAACCTTTATCCAAACCGTCCTGAAGAAACTTTAAAATTCTAGGAATTCTAAAAGAATGCCAAGAGAATTTATGAGAAGAACACCATGAAATATAGGTTTTCCAAACCTGATAATAAATCTTCCTAGAAACAGACTGCAACATAGTATTGATCACTGAGTCAAAGAAACCTCTATAACTAAGCATTAAACATTCATTTTCCATACCTTCAAATTTAGTGATTTGAGATCCTGATGGAAAAACGGCCCTTGAGACAGAAGGTCTGGCCTTAAAGGAAGTGACCAAGGTTGGCAACTGAACATCCGGACAAGATCCGCATACCAAAACCTGTGAGGCCATGCTGGTGCTATCAGAAACACATGTGATTGTTCCATTATGATCTTGGAGATCACCCCTGGAAGAAGAACTAGAGGCGGAAAAATATAAGCAAGTTGGTAAGACCAAGGAACTGCTAACGCATCCACCATCTCTGCCTGAGGATTCCTGGACCTGGAAAGGTATCTGGGAAGTTTCCTGTTTAGATGGGAAGCCATCAGATCTATTTCTGGAAGACCCCACATCTGCACAATCTGAAAAAACACATCTGGATGGAGAGACCACTCCCCCGGATGCAAACACTGACAGCTGAGATAATCCGCTTTCCAATTGTCTACACCTGGGATATGAATTCCAGAAATTAGACAAGAGTTAAATTCCGCCCAAGAAAGTATCTGTGATACTTCTTTCATTGCTAAAGGACCGCAAGTCCCTCCCTGATGATTGACATATGCCACAGTTGTGATATTGTCTGTCTTAAAGTGAATGAAAAGTTCTCTCTTTAATAGAGGTCAAACCTGAAGAGCTCTGAAGATAGCAAAGAGTTCTAAAATATTGATTGGTAACCTCGCCTCTTGAGGTTTCCAAACCCCTTGTGTTGTCAGAGACCCCAGACAGCTCCCCAACCTGTGAAACTTGCATCTGTTGATACCACAGTCCAGGAAGGATGAACAAAAGAGGTCCCTTGAATAATCCGATGATTGTCCAACCACCAGGACAGAGAGAGTTGAATGTTAAGATTCAAGTATATCAATTGTGATATCCGAGTATAATCCCTGAACCATTGATTCAGCATACAAAGCTGCAGAGATTTCATATGAAAATGAGCAAAGGGGATCGTGTGCGATGCTACAGTCATGAGACCTAAAACTTCCATGCACATAGCCACTGAAGGGAATGATCGAGACTGAAGGTTTTGATAGGCTGAAATCAATTTCAAGATTGAGCTAGTACCAAGATATCGTCCAAATAAGTAAACACTGCAATACCCTGCTCTCTGATTACAGATAGAAGGGCACAAGAACCTTCAAAAAGATTCTTTGAGCTGTTGCTAGGTCAAATGGAAGAGTGACAAATTGGTAATGCTCGTCTAGAAAAGAGAATCTCAGAAACCGATAGTGATCTGGATAAATCGGAATGTGAAGATAAGAGTCCTTATGGGAAGGAGTGGTTTTCTGTTCTCTATTCTGACGAAAGAAACGAAACCGATTAGAAGCTTTAAATTTACCCTTAGACTTCTTATCTTGGAGCAAAATAACTCCCTTCCCCTCAGTGATAGTGGAGATAATAGAATCCAACTGAGAACCAAATAAACTATTACCCTGGAAAGAAAGAGATAGTAATCTAGATTTACATACCATATCAGCATTCCATGATTTAAGCCATAAAGCTCTTCTAGCTAGAATAGCTAAAGACATAGATTTAACATCAATCTTGATGATATAAAAAATAGCATCACAGAAAATGATTAGCATTTTGAAGCAAACGAACAATGCTAGAAAAATCAGAATCTGTTTCCTGATTTGCTAAGCTATCCAACCAAAAAGTTGATGCAGCCGCAACATCAGCCATAGAAATGGCAGGCCTGAGAATATAGCCAGAATGTAAATAAGCTTTCCTTAGATAAGATTCAATCTTCCTATCCAAAGTATCCTTAAAAGAAGTGCTATCTTCCATAGAAATAGTAGTACATTTGGCAAGAGTAGAAATAGCCCCATCAACCTTAGGGACTTTTGCCAACACTCCAAATAAGCCACTGGTAAAAGATATAACTTCTTAAACCTAGAAGAAGGATTAAAAGAAGCACCAGGCTTAGACCATTCTTTAGCAATCACATCAGAAACGGCATTGGGAACAGGAAAAACCTCAGGAGTAATCACAGGAGGTTTAAAAACAGAATTTAAATGCTTACTGGATTTGTTATCAAGAGGATAAGACTCCTCAATACCCAAAGTAACTAATACTTCTTTCAACAAAGACCGAATATATTCAGTCTTAAAAATATAAGAAGATTTATCAACTTTAATGTCTGTAGTAGGATCTTCTGAAGCAGAGAGATCCTCTTCAGAGGAGGATATTTCAGTATGTTGTCGGTCATCACAAATTTAATCAGTTTTATGAGAAATTTTAAAAGACCTTTTACGTTTATTAGAAGGTGGAATAGCAGACATAGCCTTCTGTATTGCATCAACAATATAATTTTTCATATCAACAGGGATATCATGTGCATTAGATGTTGAGGGAACAACAGATGCTGTACTAGTACTAATAGAAACATTATCGGCATGAAAAAGCTTATCATGACAACTGTTAGATAATATTGCCGGAGATATAATCTCAGCTAGTTTACAACACATACACTTAGCTTTGGTAGAACTGTGTTCAGGCAGCATGGTTCCTACAGTAGTTTCTAAAACAGGATTAGACTGAAACATCTTGCAAAATGTAAAAGAAAAATACCATTTAAACAAAATATCCAATTTCCTAAAATAGCAGTTTCAGGAATGGGAAAAAATGCATATGCTAAATAAGCATAAAAGCAAACAGCATAGCCCTCTAGGATATAAAGAGAGCAGGGAGCATAAAGGAAATGGGGTAATATAATCAAAAAATATATGGCGCCAAGTATGACGCATGACGTAAAGTGAAAAACAAGCGCAACTTCGCGCCAAACTACCTAACGTCACTAAAGATGCAGGAAATTACGAAACTTGCGACACTATAGACGCAAATTTGCGCCAAAAAATGTTTGCAAAAAAAATGACGCAATAAATAATAGCATTTTGCGCCCCCACAAGACTAGATTTGCCCGCAAAATTAAGGAAAAACAAGTCAAATTGGAAAAAAAAGACTTAACCCCAGGTAAGAAAATAACTTCCTAAAACTTGATTCTCATACTGAAACTGTTAGACTGCAAAGGGAAATATACATAGACCTGACTCATGGCAAATATAAGTAAATACAAATATTTAAAACTTTATATTAATACATAAAGTGCCAAACATAGCTGAGAGTTTCTTAAATAATGATACATACTTACCAAAGACACCCATCCACATATTGCAGGCAGCCAAACCAGTACTGAAAAATATCAGCAGAGGTAATGGTATAAGAGTATATCATTAATCTGAAATGGGAGGTAGGAGATGAATCCCTATGACCGATAACAGAGAACCCTTGAAAAGATTTCCCATGAGTGAAACCATAAAAATCCACAGGCAATACTCTCTTCACATCCCTCTGACAAACACGGTAATCTGAGAGGAATTGGGCTTCAGAATGCTTAGAATCGCTTACCATAGAAGAAATCATAAAAATCAAGCACAAAAACTTACTTCACCACCTCCATAGGAGGCAAATTTGAAAAACTGAAGTATGTGTGTGGTGGGAGGTGTATTTATAAGCATTTTGAGGTTTGGGAAACTTTGCCCCCTCCTGGTAGGAATGTATATCCCATACGTCACTAGCTCATGGACTCTTGCCATTTACATGAAAGAAATAAACATTTTAGAGTTTTATCTCTTCCACCTCCCGCTGTAACTAATTTCTTATGCTGGTTGCATAGTTTCTCAATATCCTATACCTAGGTATAGAAAATTTCAGTATAGGTAGGGATACTACAGGCTTAATGAGCTATTTGTAAACAATTTAATATACTCCAACAGATAAAATGGATCATTAGGAACAAATTAAAGAAGAGAAAGTTTTTGGGTAAACTGTCCCTTTAACTTTAATTTAGTTGTATTGATTTTGAAAATTTTAGGAAAACTACAGCTGGTAATACTTTATTCAATTGAGGCAATTTCAAAAAGCTTATTCGTTTGAAGAGAAAGTGTACCGATGACAGTAAATATCAGAAATATGCCAATTAGTTGGTTCAGATGCTGCTGGGACATGGTTATCCCCAGGATCTAGTGCTACACAAAAAAAAAAAAAGAGGTGGATAAAATGAAAAGGTCTAATATGCTAAAAGGGACATAAAATTCAATTTTTTTTCTTTCATGATTTAGACAGAACATACAATTTTAAACAGCTTTTCAATTTACTTCCATTATCAAATTTGCTTCATTCTCTTGGTATCATTTGTAGAAGGAGCAGCAATGCACTACTGGTTTCTAACTGAACACATGGGTAAGCCAATGACAATCAGTATAAAAGGGCACCAAACAGCAGCTAGGACCTAGGTTCTTTGCTGCTTTTGATCTTACCTATATAAACCTTTCAGCAAAGGATAACAAGAGAAGGAAGCAAATTAAATAATAGAAGTAAATTGGAAAGTTGTTTAAAATGGTATGCTCTGTCTAAATCATGAATATCTAATTATGACTTTACTATCTCTTTAAGTCGTAGGCTACACGTAATGAACGAGCAAAGAGCAACAACCAAGGCAAACTTGTATTGAGTACTGGGTATAGGATGGAATATAGTAAAATTTGTAATATTATTAAACGTTTTCTACTCATTTTGTATACGGATGACAAGTTAGCCAGAGTGGTTTCTGATAGATGTAATTTTGTAGCATGTACGGCTAAGAACTTGGGCAATGTCCTATCACTATCCCTTTAACCCATTACTACAAATGAAAAATGTGGTTAGTGTGGTAGCAGTAGATGTACTGTAGGTCATGCACTTTTGCCGAGTTTGGTTCTAGTTTTGTGTCCAGCAAAATGGGGAGATCCTTCCCAATCAAGTCATATATTACCTGTAACAGTGATTATGTAGTCTATTTACTCACCAGCACTCAATGTAAAATACAATACTTGGGACAAACTACACAGAGGGGTCGATTTATCAACCCGTCAATGGGGTCAAATGCTCCTATTTTCATGCGAGCCGGAAACAGGAGTTAAGAAGCAGCGGTCTTAAGACCGCTGCTCCTTAACTCATCTGCCACCTCTGAGGCGGCAGACAGCAATAAGCCCGATCGGGTACGATCGGGTTGATTGACACCCCCTGCTTGCGATTGGCCGCAAATCTGCAGGGGTGGCATTGCACAAGCATTTCCCTAGAAATACTTGTGCAATGATAAATTCTGACTGCTTATACTACGGATCATGTCTGCACGCACAATGATAATCCGGCCCCATAGTCTGAAAATAAAGATTCTAGAGCATCTCAGTAATATTAAAATTTCATTATCCAACACAGTGGTAGATGTACATTTTTATAAGCATCATACATCACAAAACAATTTCCTATGCTTTTAGGGAATTGAAGTGGTTAAACATATGCCTAGAGTGGGATAAAGAGTCCAATTTGTTAATATAGAACATATGTATTTGGACGGTATAACTTAATACTATCTATTTGGGCCGACTAATGAATGTGATTTATATTTGTTTACTTAATGCTTTTAATTCCCTGTAAGGTACAAATATATTATTGTTATATATATATATATATATATATATATATATATATATATATATATATATACACACACATACACATAGTAGTGTTAAAGCCTGTGCACATGACCACAATATTTTGGTCATGGAAAGAAATATACCTCTATCTCTATCCCTCTATTCCTCTATCCATCTATCTCTATCCTTCTATCCCTATATCTCTATCCCTATCAATCTAGCCCCATAGCTCTTTACTTTTCTGCAGTGTATGATCCCCCTAACCCTCCAACCTTCCTGATCCCCCCCTCAAACAGCTGTCTAACCCTCCCCACTCTAACTATTGCCGCCATCTGAGGAACTGGCAGCATTTCTGCAGCGTAGGGCCCTCTCACTCCTTCGCTCCTCCTCCCTCTCCTTCCCTCCAACTCCCTCCCCTTCCCTCCCACCTCTGCTGCTGAGCCGCCCACCCAACACCCGCCTCTAGCCTACACCTCCTGCCAGCACCAGCATTAGATTGTTACAGATGGTGACACACACAGTGTCACCATCTGTAATGATCAGGCATTTGCCCTCATATGGAGGCGGAGCACCGATCTCGCTCTGGTCCCATATGCAACAGATGACTGGAACTTCAGCTCTCGGTTGTCACATAACAGCTGAGAGTGCTGGAGCTTCCTGAAGCTGTCTCGTGATGCAGTTAAAGGCCAGGTATGTTTGTCCTCTTGCAGTCTTTACTGCGCATGACAGCTTCAGACAAACATACTTGGTCTTTTATGATATAGGATATATATTTATTCAGTGCCATTTTCTAAAAAAAAACAAATCTATGTATGTAATAATCATGTATTTCTGATTTTAACATCATTTTCTTTATTGGAGGTAGGACCTTTAAATAGTAGTGGTTTGTTTAGATTGATAGTCAATGATTACATTGCAATGATGAAATGCATTTGACTCCATCCATGTTGGCGACTTTTGCTCTCTGTTTGCCTTATTATGTTTGAAATTCTTATAATAAAAGTGTTTTTTTTATCCAACAATCTGGGCGCTGGTTAACATGTGCTAAGCCTTTTTACTTTTCTCAGTTACATTTATTTGTGCTTTTATGGAAGCGCATATCTCCATGTTACTCCTACTGGGTTTCTGGCTATGGATACTGAGCTTTCCCCTCTTACTACAGAGTGACAGGTAAGGTTGTGTTGTGCACTGCTATTTTTTCTTGCTGACTATGTACTTATCCAACGATACACATGATTGCTTATGCATACATCTAACAGTAACCATCTTCCTAGCATTATATCTATGACCTGATGACACTATACATTGTTTTTAAACAATGCTGCCACAACCCCAGATTTATCAGTATTAAAGCACCTAAATGATGAACCCCATAGCCAGTCTTTCCTACCAGCAAGAACATTAATACTTAAAGGGACACTGAACCCAAATTTTTTCTTTCGTGATTCAGATAGAGCATGCAATTTTAAGCAACTTTCTAATTTACTCCTATTATAAATTTCTCTTCGCTCTCTTGCTATCTTTATTTGAAAAAGAAGGCATTTAAGCATTTTGGTTTATTCAGAACTCTGGACAGCACTTATTTATTGGTGGATGAATTTATCCATCAATCAGCAAGAACAACCAAGGTTGTTCACCAAAAATGGTCCGGCATCTAAACTTACAGTCTTGCTTTTCAAATAATGATACCAAGAGAATGAAGAAAATTTGATAATAGGAGTAAATCAGAAAGTTGCTTAAAATGTCATGCTCTATCTGAATCACAAAAGAAAAAAATTTGAGTTCAGTGTCCCTTTAATACTAGCCAATCTAGTCTGTTTTATGAAAAGCCCATTCAAACGTAATACTATTAACATTAATGTTTGCCACCCATAGTACTGGAGGGGAATGGGTGTTTGCAGATTTTTTTTTAATTTAGATTTCTTACCTTTTATAACAGATGAACATCTCTTGTATAAAGGAGGTACCATTTCCACATCAGAAGGGGATTGGCCGCCTTATGTACATTCCACTGTTAAAACAGCTCCTGATTCTGTAGCCCAATCTATTTCTTGATTTCTGCTAGATGGGGAATTCACCCAACTGGAATCCTCCTGTGAAGATACGGGTGTTACCAAAGGAGATTCTTGTGAATTATGCAACTCCAACCAAGGTTATGCTTCTAAAATACTAGTCCCAAAATATTCAGAGGTTCTCCTCTACTTGTTCACCCCAACATTTATCAAGGGTCTGGAAACAGTTTTTAAGCTCCAGATTTCCACTTCCAGACTTCAAATCTGTACTCTTAGCCTTTGGGAGCTCTTTACTGCTTAGGAGGTCCACTTTTCTTTGTTGAACTTGCCAGTTAGAGTCTTTATCCTGTTTCTGAGTTTTTAGGAAAAAGGGATCTGAAAAACTCATGTCTATCTTTCTTTGTCCTGAAGCACAATGTGAAATTAATGTACAAGCTAAAGGGAGTGGAATATGTACCTGCTCCAAATGTCTTTCTATATTCATAATGCTCCTGTAGGTTGCCTTTTTCCTGAAATGAGGTTATATAACTTATATGTCATTTGAAAGGGACACTCAAGTCAAAATGAAACTTTAATGATTCAGAGAGAGCATGTATTTTTTAACAACTTTCCAGTTTACTTCCATTAACAAAATGTGCAGTCTTTTTATATTTACACTTTTTGAGTCATCAGCAACTACTGAGCATGTGCAAAAATTCACACAATGTACGTATATGCATTTGTGATTGGCTGATAGCTGTCACATGATACAGGGGGCGTGGAAATATAAATACATTTGAAATTTGTCAGAAAAAAATTTGCTACTCATTTGAAGTTCAGACTAAAGTGCTATTGTATTGTCCTTTTATCATTGATTTAATGGCTATGCAGATCTACTGTATTTCATGGTTCTGATTATGCATAGACACTTAATGTAAGAATGACCAGGGTTAAAGCACAAATACAATGGTCACAGACTTCAGCCTGGTAATTGGAATTGCTCAAACTTCTTCCACACCGGTCTCTTTTACCATTATGTAATGTTCCCAGAAAGTCTCCAGATGAGAGGATGTTTTAAAGCTGATATTATAATGCTCTGAATATGGAGTATGTAGGAGGACATAAACAGCATCTAAATGAAATTCTATTATTTTATTATTAAGCACCTGGCCCATATACTCCAGGCCTCTTTATGATTGCCACAAAGGGTTAATCTGGCAGCTTTTTAAAAGAAAGTTTCATAGGTAAATTTGAAAAAGACTTTGGGCCTCTCTAAGCTTCATGTCTGGAAGTTGAAGGTTGAACATTAATAGAATCATAAGCATTTGCATTTTTTAGATTGAGATCACTTGATGCAGATACTTTAAATACAGGAAGTACAGATGATACAACACTGGTGTCTGTTGTGGCTCTGTGCAATCCTTTAATTACAGGGTTTTTAGGACCAGCCTCAGCTCTTTTGCAATGCTGTAGCTATAGGCTATTTAATTCCCACGGCTGATCCATGCAGTTGTGTGAGTGTCCCTACTGCTACTTGTTGCAAATCTGTAACTTCTGGCTGATGCTACAACTCTGTACTTTGTTTGCTACAAGCTGCAGGAGTTTTTGTCACTGTGTAATTAGTTTGGATTACAGGCAGCTGTATATACTTTGAATTGCTTATAGCAAACTTTTTCCTATTACTCAGCTCCATTGCCTCTTCATCATCCTCATCTGTGGCATGTGCACAATAAACATTCATGTCTATGTTACTTTGCTGTGCTACTGCAGACTTCTCTGCCCTGGGAAGGGAATCAGCACACTCTACATTTACACCTTTACTGACTTATTGTAGCACCTGCACGTGGCTGCAAAGTTTGTTGCTCTGTTAGGCTTCACTACAGCATGATTCATAGTCTAGCCTTACTTAAAGTCTTCTATCTTTTTTGAAAGCTCCAATTTCCATTACTTTTTTACTGCCTGTAACAGAGATTTCCTTTTAGATCACTTTACATTCTGTAATTCAGCTTTATATGCTGTTCCTTTGTTTTGTCTTTTGCCATGAAAAATATTCATTGTCATAGCTCTTTGAAGGCCAAGCTAAAACCACAGCCTTTCTATGCTTCCTCTCCCCAGCTTTCTGCTCTTCTTCCTGGGTCACCTGTTATAATGAGTCCCTAGTGGGAGCTCAGCAGAACATAACCTTACAGGTGCAACAAACTCTGTAAAATGCAGGGAACACCCCTTTAACAAGAAACACATTTCTCATTGTAAAAACTGCCTTTTTAGAATTCCATCAGGGACTTCATAGTAGTGGCAAGAATTCCTACAGAATCTCACAAGCCTAGAAACCTTTATATATTAAGCACCAGAATCTATTTTACATTCTAAAGTTACAGAAGCTTAAAGGAACATCGATATCAAAATTAAATTGTCATGATTCAGATAGAGAATACATATTATAAATAATTCACTTTTATTATCAAATTTCCCTCATTCTCTTGATAACCTTTGTTGAAATATAACTCCTATCCCCTAGAGAATACTGAGGTAGGTTCCTGTTTTTTTAAACGCTATATGCAGTTTACAACAATGTTTGTAATAATGCTATACATATAGACATGCATGCTCCTGATCATACCAATTGAAAGAGGCACATTTGACAATAAAAATAAAATTGGATTTTTAAAAAAAAAAAAAATCATTTGCTCTATCTAAATAAATAAAGTTTAATTTTGACTATCACGTCCCTTTAAAGGGACAGTCAACACCAGAATTTTTTTGTTTTAAAAAAAAGATAATCCCTTTATTACCCATTCCCCAGTTTTGCATAACCAACAGTTATACTAATATACGTTTTACCTCTGTAATTACCTTGTATCTAATCCTCTGCAAACTGCCCCCTTATTTCAGTTCTTTTTACAGACTTGCATTTTAGCCAATCAGTGCTGACTCCTAGATAATTTCTCGTGTGTGAGCTCAATGTTATCTATATGACACACATGAACTAATGCCCTCTATTGGTGAAAAACTGTCAAAATGCATTTAGTTTAGAGGCGGCCTTCAAGGTCTAAGAAATTAGCATTAGCTTTCAACCAAGAATACCAAGAGACCAAAGCAAAATTGGTGATAAAAGTAAACTGGAAAGTTGTTTAAAATTACATGCCCTATTTGAATCATGAAAGTTTATTTTGGACTTGACGGTCTCTTTAAGTAACACTGAATAAACCATTATAATGTTGCCATATTTGCCCTGGATATAATAGATTTTAATCAGTGTAAGTCCTTAGCATTCTTCAAAGCTGAATTACAGGATATTTGAAACCCCATACCTATTTCCATTTCACTGAAGTATTTAGAGTAAAGAAACAATATATATATATATATTTTATTAATTAAAGGGAGACTGAACCCAAATTTTTTCTTTCACGATTCAGATCGAGCATGCAATTTTAAGCAACTTTCTAATTTACTCCTGTTATCAATTATTCTTTGTTCTCTTGCTATCTTTATTTGAAAAAGAAGGCATCTAAGCTTTTTTTTTTGGTTCAGACTCTGGACAGCACTTTCTAATTGGTGGATGAATTTATCCACCAATCAGCAAGAACAACCCAGGTTGTTCACCAAAAATGGGCCGGCATCTAAACTTACATTCTTGCATTTCAAATAAAGATACCTAGAGAATGAAGAAAATTTGATAATAGGAGTAAATCAGAAAGTTGCTTAAAATAGCATTCTCTATCTGAATCACAAAAGAAAAAAAATGTGGGTTCAGTGTCCCTTTAAACTGAACTCTGCTAATGTTATGTGATATTCTTTCTCATATGTCTAACTGAGATGTTCTCTGTTATTGTTTAACTCATTTCAGTTGAAGCATTCTTGTTTGCCCAGTGTTCTTTATACGTTAACAGTCAATCAGAAGGCAATGATGCTTGATACCACTGGTGATTGAAATTGTTGTTTTTTAACAGATAAGTAGAGGAAAAAGCATTGACGTTAATGTGTTACACATTTTATACAGATTGTCTGAGTTGACAGTGCAATATAGTGGCAGAATAGTAAAACAATATCAGCTTTTACAAAGCAAACTCCAGTGATCCTTTCCTGTTTTTCTAATATATGGTTTAAAAGGACCATATAACAGAAAAAATGCATGTTGGGATTTAATACAGCATGTTTTTATTTGTGTTAAAGGCTTGAACTTAAGTGATAGTCTAGTCAAAAAGTATCAGGATTTACATAGAGCATGCAATTTAAAGCAACTTTCTAATTTACTCCTATTATCCTTCTCTTTGCATCTTTATTTGAAAAAGCAAGAATGTATGCTTAGAAGCCGGCCAATTTGTGGTTCAGCGCCTGACTAGCACTTTCTGATTGGTGTCTAAATGTAGCCACCAATCAGCAAGCACTACCAAAAATGGGCCGCCTCCTAAGCTTACATTCTTGCTTTTTCACATAAAGATGCAAAGAGAATGAAGAAAAATTGATAATAGGAGTAAATGAGAAAATTGCTCTATTTGAATCATGAAAGTTTAATCTTGACTAGACTATCCCTTTACTATGGGGCAGATTGTTCAAAGGCGAGTACCACTATCGGCTGTAGGTTGAAATTATATTTATGAAGCAATGGTTGTAGATTAAAATCACCCCAAACTGATCTAACCGGGGTGATTGAAAAGGCAAACTCTCATTGGTTGCATGAGAGCATAGGGCAGCATTTTCACAAGCCTCTGCTTATGCAATGTTAAATAAGGCAATCCTTGGTAAACCACAAGTAAGAGCTGCCCCTCTGAACATTGATAAATCCATCCCTATGTGTCTAACTCTGAAGCAGAGCACATCAGTGACTGATGAGGTTGGGAAACTTGAGTAATACAAAATATTGTTGCACATTCTCAAAATAAAAAGTCCTTTATTTTATCCTATGGTTCCATGCAAATACAAACAACGTTTCAAGACATACGCATGTCTAACAAATAATGCTTTTTTTGGAGATTGTTAAACATGATTAAGAGTGAATAGCATATGTATTTGCATGGACCCATAGGACGAAATGAAGATTTTTTTTTTAATCATTTTTGGAAATATGTAGACATTTTACATTACTGAAGAATTGTGGAGCTGTGGCAGTGTCTCTTTTTTTTCTAGCACTCTCTTGCCTCACAGTGTGAGGCTGCCATGCTTGATTGGTTCAAAGGCTGTGCCCTGCTCAGTAACAGCAATGCCTGTGGCTATTGAGCAGGGCTTTACCTATGTGCTTAACCCCTATGTGGGGGTTAAAAGCATAGGGCTAAATTACAAGTCAGTTTGTGAAATCTCCACCCTACTAGATCTGCTGGTTAAATGTCAGTGCTATTATTGGGAAGTGGAAGTGTCTAACAGCCCAGCTACAACATGGTAGTAGTAGACCATGCAAACTCACAGAGTGAATCTGCTGAGTGCTGAAGCATGTAGCATTGCTCATAACAGAGTTCCAAACTGCCCGTGGAAGCAACATCAGAGCTTCATGAAATAGGTTTTCATGGCCGAGGAGCTGTATACCAACCTCAACATTCCCAATGCCAAACATCAATTGTGGTGTAAAACATGCAGCCACTGGAGCTATGAATCACACTTTACAATCTGTCAGTCTGATGGAAGAATCTGCATGTGGTGAATGCCAGGAGAACGCTACCTACCAGAATGGATACTGTCTGCTGTAAAGTTTGGTAAAGGATAATGGTCTCAAGCTATTTTTCCTGATTTGGGCTAGACATTTTAGAGAATATAGTGCTTCCAGCTTTCTGGAAACAGATTGGGGAAGGCCCTTTCTTGTTCCAGCCGGACTGTGCCACTGTGAACAAAGTGAGGTCCCCTTGCAGGTTGCTCCATCATGGCCTCGCTCCCTCCCAGCAGCTGCTCACTGCTGTGCTGTGTACAGTCTGCACCAGCGTCCTAGACCGACCACAGCCCACTGAGAAATATCCCAGTGAACCTATACGGCTCTTGACATGGTTTGACAGGTCTGATGTGGAGGAACTCAAGTGGCCTGCACAGATACTCTTTTCTCAACCCCACTGAACACCTTTGAGATGAATTGGAATGCTGATTTGAGCCATATCTTCTCATCCATAAAGTGCCTAACCTCACAAATGTTCTTTTGGCTGAATGGGTACAAGTTCCCACACACATACTCCAAAATCTTGTGGAAAGCCTTCCAAGAAGAACAACAGCTGTTTTAGCTACAAAGTGGGGATTCAATCCATATTAATGCCCATAGTTTTGGAATGGGATGTCCAGCAAGCTCGTATAGTGTGATGGTCAGATGTCCACATACTTCTGACCATGTAGTGTATTTCACATGTCAACACTTTTTCTTGTTAAAATAATGTTTGTGTGGATGCAATTAACCAGACAGAAAATCTTAGTATATCAATACTGCTGAAAACACTGTTCAAACGTCTTGACCTTTAGTGTTAAAATCAATAATACATAATAGCTCACTGAGCAATTGTAGACATCTTGAAAATTATCAGCATTTTATTTTCACTGTATATGTTCCAAGTTATTTTTCTAACCTTTTGTAATATATTTACCTAAATGTATTTATTTATTTTTTTGTAAACTGATAGCATACTTGAGACAAAAGTGCATATATAATAGGTCCATATTTGTATAACGTTGATTAGTGAAGTGTATTTAACAGTTTCTTAAACTGTGATGGCATTTATTTTAGTTAAAAATAGCTCCCTAGTACACCCTCATTTACCCTACTCACCCACCGCCCCCCTGGTCACCAGTTTTTTTTTTTTTTTTTTTTTTTATTCAAATATGCCAGTACAGCCAATTAGAAGCTGCATCAATTGCTAAATTGCTTGTTATTGTAAGTGGTGACTGTTTCTCACATGCACTGAAAGGCCCATTAAAGGGACAGTATACACTTATTTTCATATAACTGCATGTAATAGACACTACTATAAAGAATAAGATGCACAGATACTGATCTAAAAATCCAGTATAAAACTGTTTAAAAACATAATAAGAAGCTCTCAGTTTAGCTCTGTTGAAAAGGTAGCTGGAAAGCCCACTGCAAGTGGGAAATAAGACACTCCCCCTCCCCCTTCTTTTGCATATGAAAAGACCCTTTACACAAACAGGAGCAAGCTGGAGTAGGTAGCTAACGGTATGCTCATAAAACTTTGGGGCTTGGTTAGAAGTCTGAAAATCAGAGCAATGTTATTTAAAAATAAGCAAAACTATACATTTAAAAAAAACAAAAAACTTTATGGGCTATATAAATAGATCATCTACAAAACATTTATGCAAAGAAAAAATTAGTGTATAATTTTTCTTTAATGCTTACACGGAACATGGGCTCAGTGGAGACAGCGGGAGTGTGTACATTCATTACCAATATTAGCAATTAGTGCAGTTTCTGATTGGCTGTACTGACAAATTTGAAGAAACAGACAAAAAAAAGAGCAAATGGCCAGGGCAAAGGGCAGTTAGGCTATTGGTGGTCTATATATAAATGGATAGGAAAGTCAAAATTAAAGGGACAGTCGACACTATTATTGTTATTGTTTAAAAAGATAGACAACGCCTTTACTACCAATTCCCCAGCTTTGCACAATCATCATTGTTATATTAATATACTTTATACTATTTAAACCTCTAAATTTCTGCCTGTTTGTAAGCCTCTACAGACAGCCTCTTATAACATGCATTTGTATTAGCTTTTCACAACAAGAGACTGCTTGTTCATGTGTGCCATATAGATAACATTGTGCTCACTCCCGTGGAGTTGTGCAGGAAACAGCACTAATTGGCAAAAATACAAGTCATTAGATAATAAATTAATAGTCATGTGATAAGGGGGCTGTCAGAAGAGGCTTATAAACAAGGTAATCACAGCGGTAAAAAGTATATTCAAAACTGGGGAATGGTTATTAAAGGGATTATCTATTTTTTTAAACAATAACATTTTTGGAGTAGACCGTCCCTTTAAACTTTTACTTATTAGACAGAGCATGTGATTTTATGACACTTCTATTTTCAAATTTACTTTATTCTTTTGGTATCCTTTGTTGAAAAATAATATGTACTTATCCAACATTACTGGGAGCTGGCTGGTGAAAGGTAGCTACACACATTTCTCTCTTGTCATTGGCTGACTAGATATGTTCAGCTAGCTACCAGTAGTGCATAACTGCTCCTTCAACAAAGGATACCAAGAGAATGAAGCAAATTAAATAATAGAAGTAAATTGGAAAGTTGTTTAAAATTGTAGGCTCTATCTGAATCATGACATCAATGAGTAAAAACATTCATATAAGATAGTTGGCAACAAAGTCAGGCTGTTGATAGGGTTTCCCCCGGAACAGGCTGATGCGTTTCAGCCTGCAGGCTACGATTACGGCCAGCAGGCCGAAACGCGTCAGCAAGCTCCGGGGAAATCCTATCAACCGCCCGACTTTGTTGCCAACTATCTTATATGAATGTTTTTACTTGTTGATGAAAATAAACGCTAAGTTTTATACAGCTGCAGAGTGCTCCTTGAATTGTTTTTGTGTCAAATTCAGCGATTGGATGGAGTGAGCACCTCCCAACGTATCACAGATCAGGATCCAACACGTTCTCCTACAGTGCACAGGTGACCGGAATTGGATGACTTCACACGCCAAGTGAGTTGGGAGGAGAATACAGGGACGGACCGACTTGTGGCTGAATCGAAAAACGCATCTCATCCTAAAAGACCGTTCAGGTATGCCCGGAAGGGTAAGAAAGGATATGGAGGGCCACGAGTGTAACCGGATATTCGTCCAGCAGTAAGTACGCTCCCAAGTACTCCAGGCTTATAAACTGTGTCTGTATTTGTGTAGGACTGTTTGTTTACCTGCAAGCTGTGTATTACAGCAGTAGGAGCTTGACTTTTTCTGTTTTGCTTTTCTATCTGAATCATGAAACAAATATTGAGTTTCATGTCCCTTTAACTAAAATTAAAGGGATACTAAACCCACGTTTTTTTTCATGATTCAGATAGGCCATGCAGTTTAAAGCGACTTTCTAATTTACTCCTATTATCAATTTTTCTTCGTTCTCTTGCTATCTTTATTTAAAAAGAAAGAATGTAAGCTTAGTAACCGGCCTATTTTAGTTTCAGCAACCTGGGTAGCATTTGCTTATTTGTGACTACATTCAGCCAACCAATAAGCAAGCGTAATCCAGGTTTTGAACCACAAATGTACCGGCTCCTAAACATTACATTCCTGCTTTTTAAATAAAGATAGCAAGAGAACAAAGAAAAATTGATAATAGGAGTACATTTGAAAGTTGCTTAAAATTGCATGCTCTGTCTGAATCATTAAAGGAAAAATTTGGCATCCCTTTAATGCCATTATGCTACGGGAAGCTGTTAAAAACACAACAATTAGTATTATACAAACAGGGACCTGCTATATGTAGAATTTTGCATCCTTTTATTTTTAGGAACCTTTGTGATTTGTGTCATTTTGTACCCCACACTTCCACACTTATCTGCTACAATTGCTTGTGCACTATCTTGTAGTTAGACACAATTTACTGCCAGTAAAAGTTTCCAGCCTCAAATGTGATACATAAGTATTTTTATTTATTCATCAGAAACGAATTCCTGCAAAATTCTTGCAAAATATCTGCATAGAAAATACATGTTTTAAAATAACTTTAAAATTTGATTTTTTTTAGCAAGATTTGCATTGTTTTGCATTGCAGGGACACACCCCCTGACACCTTCCTGAGGGTCTTATCTATTTTGCTGTGGCTAGATATAGACATAAAAAATAAGCTTCTGCATATACCAGCATGCCAGAGGATCAGGGTTAGGAATTCCACAGAACGCATTACAACCTCTTGGTTTTCAGTCTTAAATTGAAGGAAAATCAGTTAAAATAAATAATAAAAGTGTGATTCAAAGTGTTTTTTCTTTGTGTGTCATTTTATTGGGGAATTACATCCGTTTAAAGGGACAGTAATCACCTTGAGGTTTTTATATAAAATGTTTAGTTATGGATAATTAAACACATTTGCAATATATTTTCATTATTTATTTTGCCCCCTTTCCATGTAATTTGATCTGTTTTTTAAATGATCAGACCTTGAAATGCACTGTGCGGACTTCTCAATGCTAACACTGCTACATGCCTGTCCCTAATTGGGTTTATCAGATAACAACTGCAAAACAAGGCACTTGTGACAGTGGCTAACCTTTATGTCTGTGTTCTAAAGCCCTAATTGGCTCCTCCAAATAAGCTAAATGGTGGTTTTAGTTTAGCTATTGAATATTAATTGCATTAAAAAGGACTTGGCTGAAATGTTATGCTATAGCAGCACAACACAAATATCTTGTCATTACAAGGGGTTAACTGTCCCTAAGTGCCAAGATGGCAGCACCATTATGAAGTTGTGAAGCTTGACCAACCAGCACCAGTAAAACATTAACCCCTTAACAACCGTGACATACCCTGTTCGTCACTGGTCGTTAAGGGAATGTCAGTTTGTAAGACCGCGCTATATCAGCTGGCTGAGCATCATGGGAAATTTAGTTCTAAAACCTCTGGAGGGCCAAGTTTGAGGATGTTTGCTTTAAATTGACATTAAACTGCTGGGCACAGCGGCAATAGTTACTGTTCACTATGATATTGTTATTCCTCCTATTCCACCAGCATTCTTCAAAGCCGTTATTTAATTTTAACCCCATAAAGACCAGTGACGTACCAGACAGCGAGACCGCGCTATTTAGTAAGCCAGCAGGAGGGAGAGAGGGTGTAATAGCGCGGTCTTACAATCGGACAATCTCTTGATGACCAGTGACGTACCGGACAGCGAGACCGCGTTATTTAGTAAGCCAGCAGGAGGGAGGGTGTAATAGCGTGGTCTTACAAACGGACAATCTCTTGATGACCAGTGACGTACCGGACAGCGAGACTGCGTTATTTAGTAAGCCAGCAGGAGGGAGAGAGGGTGTAATAGCGCGGTCTTACAAACGGACAATCTCTTGATGACCAGTGACGTACCGGACAGCGAGACCGCGTTATTTAGTAAGCCAGCAGGAGGGAGAGAGGGTGTAATAGCGCGGTCTTACAAACGGACAATCTCTTGATGACCAGTGACGTACCGGACAGCGAGACCGCGTTATTTAGTAAGCCAGCAGGAGGGAGGGTGTAATAGCGTGGTCTTACAAACGGACAATCTCTTGATGACCAGTGACGTACCGGACAGCGAGACCGCGTTATTTAGTAAGCCAGCAGGAGGGAGAGAGGGTGTAATAGCGCAGTCTTACAAACGGACAATCTCTTGATGACCAGTGACGTACCGGACAGCGAGACCGCGTTATTTAGTAAGCCAGCAGGAGGGAGGGTGTAATAGCGTGGTCTTACAAACGGACAATCTCTTGATGACCAGTGACGTACCGGACAGCGAGACCGCGTTATTTAGTAAGCCAGCAGGAGGGAGAGAGGGTGTAATAGCGCGGTCTTACAAACGGACAATCTCTTGATGACCAGTGACGTACCGGACAGCGAGACCGCGTTATTTAGTAAGCCAGCAGGAGGGAGAGAGGGTGTAATAGCGCGGTCTTACAAACAGACAATCTCTTGATGACCAATGACGTACAGGGTATGTCGCGGTTGTTAAGGGGTTAATGTTTTATTGGTGCTGGTTGGTCAAGCTTCACAGCTTCATAATGGCGCTGGCTGCCATCTTGGCACGTAGGTATTCTTTCACTCTGTGACACAAGTGGTGCACATTACTTTTTACATCTGTATTGTGCACTTCTGGTTAGTGCACATAAAATATAAACCTCCGACTTTGTATTCTGTGAGTTCATCACGTACGTCACAGGTTGCAAGAATATGTGAGACCCAGGAGGGCAGTGCCCAGTGCGAAACTTCACCAACAGGCACCTGTAAAGGGTTAAAATAAAAGAATGGCTTCGGGGAGAGTTGCAGGCTGAAAAAACAAACAATAAAAAATAGCATTGTGAGTAGTAACCATTTTGTTTCCAGCAGTTAAAGTCCTATTAAAGGGATATAAAACCCCAAATGTTTATGATCCAGATAGAGCATGCATTTATAAACAACTTTCTAATTTACTTCCATTATTTTTCTTTGTTCTCTTGTTATCTTTTATTTAAAAGCAGGGATATATGCTCAGAAGCCGGACCATATCTAGAGCTCTATATAGCAGCAGTTTTGCAAGAATGCTATGCATTTGCATGAACACTAGATGGCAGCACTATTTCCTGTAGTGCTCCAGATGCCTACCTAGATACTCAACAAAGAATACCATAAGAACAAAGCAAATATGATAAGAAGTAAATTGGAAGCATTTTAAAAATTGTATGCTCTGTCTGAATCCCAAAAGAACATTTTTGGGTGTTATATCCCTTTAAAGGGACATGAAACCCAAAATATTTCATTCATTATTCAGATATAGCATACATATAAAAAGAAGATTCCAATTTACTTCTGTTATCAAATGTGTGTCATTCTCTTGGTATCTTTTCTTAAAAGAGTAGCAATGAACTATTATTATTATTATTATTATTATTATCGGTTATTTGTAGAGCGCCAACAGATTCCGCAGCGCTAACTACTGGGAGAAAGCTGAACACATAGGTATGCTATTTACAAGAGTAATTTATGTGCAGCCACCAATCAGCAGCTAGCTTCCTAAACCTACCTAGGTATGTTTTCAACAAAGAATACCAAACGAACAAAGTAAATTAGACAAAATAAGTACATTGGAAAGTTGTTTAAAATTG